>NC_133658.1:285061718-285239174 GCF_037893015.1 Macrotis lagotis
GTCATAGCCAGCTAGAAGAGGGTCTCATTAGGTTTATGATGAGCTAGAAGGGATCTGAGAAGCCCATCTAATCTGAATCCTCAGGAAACTGAGGTTCAGGGAGGCTGTGACTTGCTCAAGATCATAAAACTACTAAGTGGCTTACAGGCCTCTCCCCAAACGCTTTTACAACAGAATGGAGAATAGGGTGGTGTATCTATCTCTATATGCAGACAGATAAATACACATATGGACATCCATTCATATCTTACTGCAACCACATATTCAATTCAATAAACATTCATTAAGAGCCTATGAAGTGTCAGACACTGTGATAAACTCTGGGCATAAGATTAGAAGCAAAAGAGTTCCTCTCCTCAAGAAGCTTACAATCTACTGGAGGAGAAAATACAGAAAAATACACACACACACACACACACACACACACACACACACACACACATAGCAAGTTTTATAGAGGATAAGTAGGAAATAGCTAAGAAAAAGAAAGTACTGGAATCAGGAAGGGTTATCATAACCTTTCTATAGAAGGTAGGATTTTAGTTAGGACTTAAAAGGAAGCTAGGGAGGTCCACAGTTAGAGTGAAGGGAGAGCACACCTAGCATACTTCGGGGGATAGTCATAAAGAATGCCTAGAGCAGAGATGGAAGGGTTTTGTTTGTGGAACAGCTAGAAAGTCAGCATCACTGCATCAAAAAGTACCCATCAAGGAGAAAGATGTAAAAAGACTGGAAAGGTAGGAGGGGGCTAGGTTTATCAAGGGTTTTGAATGTCAAATAGTGTTCTATATTTGCTTTTCAGAAGGTGACAGGAAGCTACTGTAGTTGACTGAGTAGTAGAGAAGTAACATGGTCAGACTATGTTTCAGGAAAATCACTTTAGTGACCAAATAGAGAATGAACTGGAGTCTTGAGGGAGGTAGACCCACCAGCAGGCAATTATACTTATATAAAGGGGACTCAGAACCCTTTAAGAGTACTCCTCTTAAAAAAAATCTGATAGACAAAAATACAGTGACACAAATCTATCCAATAAGGATTCACATCATTTCAGTCTTACAATAATTCATTTTTACATTCAATTTTCTAAGAATACATCTGAGGGGGGAAAGGGACATGAGTTTAGAAAGCTGATCATACAAGAAAAGATGACTCAACAGATGGATAGATAGATAAGGCCCTTTGTACAGCTGGATGTCCATATCTTGGTTTCTTAATCTGAAAAATGAGGAGCCTAGACTATGATGTCCAAAGGTCCTTTCCAGTTCTGATACCTTAACTCTGGTTTTTGGTACACAAAATGCTATCCAATCCTTGAACTCATTTAGCCTCAAGAACCAAATAAATGCTTTGTTCAGGTCCCCTAGTGGTGGAAGTGGCACTGGAACCCCAGGCCCATGTCTGTGACATGCAGGATGTTGAGAAATCATTCTGCATTTCAACATTACCCAATAACATCAACTTGCATTTCAACACATAGCACATGAATTCAGGAAGGGGCCAATCCCACTCTCCCATTCTTCAATACCACCCCCCTCGCCTCCCTTTTCATGAAGAATGGTTCCCTGAGAAGATATCCCATTTTTCATCTAAAAAGTCTTTCTACTCCAGATACTCACCATCATCTCAGACCTTCCTTCCTCTCATAATAATCTCTTGATTTTTCTTTTGTAAGGAAAGAGGACTCTTTTTTTTTTTATATAAATTGTTCATTTACTCTGGTACATCTATTTGTTCTCTCCCCAGTAACCAATCCGTATGGTGGTCCAATCACTATCCTGCCCACTCTACCCTCATCCCTCATAATGAGTCCTGTGCTGACTGTACCACCAGTCACTAAGTGTGGAGGGAGGCTTTTACAAGTGAAATGAGAGTTCATCTTGAGTTCTCAACGGCTGGCTTAAAAGCATTCTAAAACACTGCCAGCATTAGAGTTCCAAAGAAGACGTTGCTAAGAGTGGATTCAAGGATTAAGAGAGTGGAACGTGGAAAGAGCCCTGAACCAAGAGCCATAAGACTTGGGTTCTAATCTCACTTCTGCCACTTGCTTCTGTATGACCTTGGAGAAGTCATTGCTTATTCCTCTTTAGTTCTCCCAGCTTTTACATGTAACATTATTCTAAGTTTGCTCTCAATCACCCAGAAGCAAGCTAGAACCAGTTTCAGATTAAGTCAGTTGTTAAATTTACAGTGTGAGCATTTATACCTCAGAAATCAGCAAAAGCCATAAATCAAGGCTTAATTTATTTTATTTTATTTTACTTTAATTTATTTAGTGATTGGTTAGACTTAAGAAAGTAATGGAGAAAAAGTGACTAATGCAAAGGAGATCCATTTGTTAGACATTTACCAGCACATCCCTAGAATTCAATATTCTATGTCAATATTCTAAAAGTAATACTAGCTTTGATATTCTCCATTAAAACCATACTATTTTCAAAAGGTCTCTTTCAATCTTAACATTCTCTGTTCTAAGATCCTTCTAGCAATAGCATTCTCTGTTCTAGGGTCCTCCCAACTCTGACATTCTACATGCTGAAGAACCCTCCTTAGATATCATATGATTCCACAATTCCAAGTGCTCCCCTCATCCATCTGGGGCTCTCATGAACCTCTGGAAGCTGGGGGATAGTGGTCACTCCCAGAGCAGCCATCTACTCTGCTGACCCATTAACCCTGGCTCTATTTTTAGCAGTGAAAGCCTTACAAGCCATGGCATACTCGTTCTTTCCTTCCTTCCTTCGTCTCCCTCCCTCCCTCCCCATTCCCAGTCTCTTGAGCTCTGTTAGTCCTAAGGCCTTCCTAGTCTTCAGCTGGCTTTGGGGAAAATTCCTCAGATGGAAAGAGTTAAAGGACAAGATGTTGTCCTCCTTCCCAGGCCCCTTACATCCCTCTCAGTCTCTCAGTCCTGATCTGTAAACAGCAAAAGCTGTAATTCTGCCCCCCCCCCCAGCAGTGGCCTAACTCTCAGAGAGGTGATTAAATTACGCCTCACTGGGAAAGGATTAAATGGAAGTGTGTGAAAGAACCAAACCCCAAAACAGAGGAACAACACACTATTCCTATTGCCACAACTAAACACCCCTGGCTTCCTTCATCTGGTGGGTCTAGGTATTCCTACCCGAGTTCTCCCACCACCCCTCTCTGCCCGGCCCAGTTTGTGTTTACAGATTGGGCAATGTAGCCGCAGGGCCATCTGGGATTCCCAGCTTTGCTCCCTTGGAACTCAGCGCAAACGTCTTCAAGACAAAACCCGTGAGGAGAAAAAACCAACAACAAATAAGTCACCAGGGATCTGGGCTGCAGCTGGGGCCGCTGTTGGGGGGACCACTCCTGCTAGACTCCAGTGTACCTTAGACAGAAACCCTAGTGCTGATGACACAGGAAGGTTAGAACTCAGGCCAGATCCATCTCAGCAAATGCACTCACCTGGATACACAATTCTGGAAAGATGTAGGGCCACACAGACAGTAAATTTCACTATTAAAAGTACCTAGGACATTCTCCCTGACCACTATGACACATACTGATTTCATAAACCACCACCACTACCACCATTATCATCTTTTAGAATTTTATTTCCTTCAAAACTTTGCTCAAGAAACACCTTCTCCATGAAGCCTACCTGGATGTTTTTTTCCCACTCCCTTCCCCTCCCCTCACCCACTAGTCACTTCCCCACCAAAAAAAAAATGTACCTCTATCCAATTTGCATTGTTTTGAATATGCTTATTTAGATAACTGTTATCTTTTCTTATAGAATATAAGCTCCTTGAGGAACTGTTTCAGTTCAAAATAAAGTTTCTTTTCCAGCACTTAAGCACATGGAACCTAGCCAAAGATAAAAGACTTGCTGAATGAGAGGGTTTCCCTCTCTCCAAAATAATTACTTTGTTTTTACTTGCTTTACTTTGAACATATATGTATGTGTGTGTATTAAAAATGTATTATATAATTTATATGTGTGTTTGTGTTATCTCTACTAATTGAAAATAAGTTTCTTGAGGCCAAAGTCTTCGTCAGTTTTGTCTGTGTCCCCAGGTCTTTGTCCCAGTAGTTCACTGACTTGTGAACTAGATATTAGATTTCGGGCTGCGGGATGATAACTAAAAGACAACCTCTGGTACATCTACTCAGATCCACCAGATTTCCAAGACTAGGACTAGATTACTACTTGAAATACAACTGAATGAAGTCCCCAGAGTGGATTGTCAGTACACTCTTTTTCATCATTGGTGTTACGAATGGAAATGTTGTTTCTTACCACTTCATCACTGCCTGTGAAAGAACCAAACCCCAAAACAGAGGAATGACACACTATTCCTATTGCCACAACCAATCACCCCTGGCTTCCTTCATCTGGTGGGTCTAGATATTTCTACCCTAATCTTTAGCGCTATCTACAACCCTTCAGTAAGTTTCCATGGTAGGCCAACCTTTGCCTCATTTCTTACCTAGCCTTAAACTGAATGGATGTTGACTCAGAAAAACTAAGACCTGGGAAAGATCTTAGTATAAAAAGGCCAAGATCTCCCCCAGCCTGGATCCCAAACAATTGCCAGTCTTCTGACTTTATGTCTTAGCAGTAGATTCCAATGACTCTGGAGGAGAAAGTGAGGCTGATGACCTTACAACAGCTTAAATCCAATTCACTTGCAAGTCAAGTCATCACCCTCCTAATGGCTTTGGTCCTTTTTGAGAACAAAGGATGACCAACAACAACAATAAATTCATTCAAGAACCACACAATTCAGGACTGGAAAGGACCTTGGAGATCTAATTCAATCTGTTCATTTTACAGTTGAAGAAACTGGGACCCAGAAGGGTAAAGCACAATCAAGGTCATAAAGTTAGGATGCAAGCAAAGCCAGAACCTCAAAACCAGATTTGCCTATACATTTACTGAGATTGTGCTGAGTTCTACTTCAAATACTGGCAGGGTAAACAGGACACAGGAGGATAAGGCTCAGGCCTGGCCATCCAGGAGCTCAGTCTAAATTGGGACACTGAGACGCATACACATGAGACAATTAGGGGATAATATGAAGCAGTATATAATCAAGTGCCAGATTGTGTGATACAGTCTAAATACCGCCTAAGCTCAGAGGAAAAAATATAACTACCTACCAAGATAAGCAAGAAACCCTTCACAGAGAAAATGGAATAAAAAATTGGGTCTGGTCAAATAAGGATTCCCAAGGGTAGGAAAAAGCATGTTTCTCTCTAGCTGCTGAGCACAGATTCATTGACATTTAGTCAATTTTGTAGACTCAGAGAACCTGAGCTCACATCTCACCTCTGACACTTAGATCCTTTGTTACCTTAGGCAAGGCATTTAAATTTCTTGGGTCTCAGTTCCCTTATCTGTGAAATGAGGGGTTAGAGTAGATGGGTTCTGAAGTCCCTTCCTTCTCTAGACCCATGGTACTATAATATTAACACTGATTTTTTTCCCTTTCCTGCTCTGACCAATAACCCCATAAGCCCTTATTCCTATGCTAAGGATATCGTCTATCCCTAGAACCCTATTCTCCATCAATTCTTAGGTCCTCATAATACTTAATAACATTTCTTGGCCTTCAATGGCCCACAACACTTCCAGAGGCATCCTCAGACCACAAATGGAGAGAATGAGATCCTCAACATGTAGAGCTACATCCTTAATTACTCTGTGAAATCCTGATTAGAAAGTGTTTGGGAAAAGGTCAGTCAGTCAACTAATGTGTATTAAGTGCCTTCTATGTTCCAGACATTGTATTAAGTCTATGGAAGCAAATGGTCCCTGCTCTTAAGGTGCTCATAGTCTAATGGATGAGACAACAAAGAGACAAATATATACAGAAAAGATATCTTTCTAGGAAAGATTCTTCCTTTGTATACGCACATCTTAACCATCCTCCAAATCTAGTGGGATCACTTCCTCTATATATCCCTTCTTCCATGAACTTCATTCTAACCACCCACCAATATGCACATATTTCTTCAGATTTTCACCTATATTATGCATGCCTTGAGGACAGGGATTATTTCTCTTCTCCTTGGTCTTTTTTTTTAAGTAGTCCTTATTCCATGCTGGATACACAATAATTGTTTAATAAATATCAATAGAACCAAATTTTTTCAGCAATGGTCTTGCCCACCAGTGCCCCAAACATGATTCTGTGCCATAGATCTATCAGGGAGGTAACCATCATGTAAAAATTTCTCCAAAGAGTCCATTCTCCCTTCTCTCCCAGAGCCAGGAAACCAAAATTTAAAAATCTCTCTTCAGCAAATTGGCCCACACTGGAATTGTCCAGTAACTCAATACAATTCATTTGCAAATTGACCATAGAACCAGACTATGGTTAAAACCAAACACCAAACACCGGAGAAAGAGTTTTCTGTGGCCCCCCTATCAGTGTCTTTGGCTCTCCAAAAAGTCTGTCCTATTGGATATTTTCAGGCCAGAACAAGCTGTTTCACGCCCAGTTTATAGTCAATTTCTCTACCAGTCTGAAGCAAACACATTTGGATTTCCAACAGTGCAAAAAGATATAAAATCTCAAGAAAGAAAACAATCATTTTGTTTTCATTGGCTCAAGAGGGGGGGGGCCTGAAAAAATACTGCTAGTTGCATTTTTGTGTGTTTTGTGTAGTAGGGTGTTTTGTTTTGTTTTGTTTGGTCTTAATGGGTTGGATTTGTACTTTTTTTTGCTGGTATTGGTTTGGGTTTTTTGTTTTTGTTTTTTTTTCCAATTTCATCTAAAATTGGCTGCTGGAGCAACAGAGGGGCGTCCTGTTCAAATGCAGTGTTGCAATCAGCAAGGCACCATGGTTTTACTTCCCTGCTGTGAGGGGAGGATTCGTGGTAAAGAGCTGAGAAGAACCAAAGACTATCAAAGAATAAGGATTCACCAGGTATCAACTCATCCACAAATTCACTGACAAATAGAACAAAACTTGTTCTCTAAGCTAGATGTGAGAGAAAAAAGTCATCAAGCAGAGGTCCATGGGATGTGGCAGGTAAGCTAGAAATAAGGGTTGGAGACCTGGGTTCTAGACAAAGCTCTGCCACTGACTATTTTTTTTTTGGTTTTGTTTTTTTGTTTTTTTGCAAGGCAATAGGGTAAAGTGCCTTGCCCAAGGTCACCCAGCTAAGTAATTATTAAGTGTCTGAGACTGGCTTCGAACTCATGTCCTCCTGACTCCAGAGCCAGTGCTCTATCCACTGTGCCACCTAAGCTGCCCCTGCCACTAACTCTTAAGAGTTTCTTTGACTGTAAACCCCACTGGTCTCCTGGTTTCCAAGACTCTCCCTCCTCTAAATTCAGACTCTAGACAACTGTCAAAATAACCTTTCTAAAGTGAGCACAAGGCTGACCTCACTCTCCAAGCAGCTCAAGAAACTTCAGTGACTCCCTATTGCCTTAACATAAAATATAAGCCCTTCAGGTGAAGGGCATTTTAAAAACGTTGTTGCAGAATACTTTTTTCCCATTGGACACTGATTCCAATCAGCCTGACCAACTTGTTTCATCTCTTGTCTCCACACCTTTGTACAGGCTTTTGGTCATGCCTGGACTTGATTGTCTCTCACCTCTACCTCTTAAAATCCCTTCACTTTCTTCAAGGCTCCATTCATGTGCCTCCTCTGAAAAGAAGCCTGTCTGGATACCCCTAGTTCTGGTGTTCTCTCCCATCTTTTGTTTAAAAGTGGTCCCACTTATTCCTATCCTCACCCCAAAATGTAATCTTGGAGGTTGTGACTATTTTTCATTTTGTATCTGTAACCACAAACACATTGTAGGTGCTTATTGTTTTGAATTAGATGGGAGGAAGGGGTAGGGGGAGGTATGAGGATGGTCCCTTCCAACATTAAAGTTCTGTCAATCCTGGAATTTCACCTCACAAATCCCCAACAGACTGAAGTACCAAAAGAAAAAAAAAAGGAAGAAAACTTCTAAAGATATTGAGTTGATGGGTCTCTGTCTCTCTCTGTCTCTCTGTCTTTCTCTCTGTCTCCCCCCCCCCCCCACACACACACACAGAAAGGCACACAAGTGATTTCTGCACTAAAAGACAATTTATTGCTTACTGAAAGCAAAACATTAGTGGGGACTTGCTATTTACCGAGAAACCAACCTCATACAACAGAAGGGGCTCTGCAACACACCCCACATAGAAGGGGGGCATCTAATGGGGTTGGGGGGCTGCCAGAAAGAAGCAGTCCCTGAATTCACACAGAGGAACAACATCAACAAGTCCATTTAACCTGTTGAACGTAACCCTGCTGATGTCCAATGCAAAATTTTGCTTATGTCCCAAGAGAAGTGTGGTCAATGTTCTCCACACATTTTGCTTGGTTTTGGGAAAGGACAGTGCACAATGATTTCCAGGAGATGGGAGTGTCACAGATGACTATGACTGAAGCTGATAGGGAACCCAGAATTTCTCATGGCACAACTAGTTCTCTTCCCTCAGAGAAGAAAGTCTGGGTCGCTGTTACCAACTCTGCCCTGCATGACCTTGGACAACTGACTTTTGCATCACTGTGCCTCAGTTTCCTCATCTAATAAAAAAGAGATTGGAAAAAACAACTTTTGAAGCTGTAAGAATCAGCAAGTCTTGGCTGGGAGTAAAGAGCAAATAGCCTGAGGGAACTACAAAGCACAAGAAATCGTTTTTCTTTTTTCGTGTGTTTGTGTGTGTGTGTGTGTGTGTGTGTGTGTGTGTGTGTGTGTGTGTCAGAGAGAGAGAGAGAGAGAGAGAGAGAGAGAGAGAGAGATTGGGGGGGGGGGGCGACAGGGTAAAAGTAAGGAATTCAGTTAATAGACCCATATGATCCCTTCATGTGAGAATGAAGATCCCTCAGAGGTCACTTGAATCAATCCTGAACAGGAATCCCCTTACCATGTGGACAAGTGATCAAAAATTCCTTATCTAGCCTAAGACATCTAGGTGGCACAGTGGTTAGAGTGCCAGGTAAAGAAAGCTTCAAATCCAGTCTCAGTCATTTACCAGCTATGTGACCCTGGGCAAATCACTTAATTCTGTATGCCTCAGTTTTCTCATCTTTAAAATGATCTGGAGAAGGAACTGGCAAAACACTCTAGTATCTCTGCCAAGAAAACCCCAAATTGGAGTAACTAAGTGACGCAGTGGATAGAGCACCAGCCCTGGAGTCAGGAGTACCTGACTTCAAATTCGGCTTCAGACTCTTAATAATTACCTAGCTATGTGACCTTAGGCAAGTCACTTAACCCCATTGCCTTGCAAAACAGAAAAAAAAGAAAGAAAATTCCAAATGACATCACAAAGAGTCAAACATTGAAAAATAAATAAACAAAACAACCACCTAGCCAAAGTGACCCATTCTGTTTTGAGGTAAATCACACTAGGGAGTTCTCCCTCTCTCCTCAACCTTCAAAATAAATGAAATCAGGTTATAAGGAGAAAAAAAGCATCACAAAATAATAACACTTAAATTTAGATCTTCAAAGCTTCTCCTCATGGCAATCATGTGAAGCAGGTAATGCCAGTAAAATTGCCTCCATTTACAACTGAGGAAACTGAGGTGCAGAAAGATTTAGTAACTTACCTCCTTAACTTTCTCAACCATACAACACCGCCTCAAGCTAGCTTTAGGGAACAGCAAGAAAGAAGGAGAGAGGCAGCTTCACTTTGGGGTGAGTGGGAAATTTATGGGCTGATTCTATATGTGTGCGCATGTAGTTTGCCAAAACAAAAGCATGGTTAGACATATGACTTTAAAAAAAACCCACACAAACATACATAATATCTTTATGGGAGCCTGATGTGATGGATAGAGGGCCAGTCTTAAGAGTCAGGAAAACTTGTGTTTGAATTCTACAGTTCTGATAAATACTTAGCTATGAAGTTATGAACCGCCCCCCCATTTTCTTTCTCAGTGGCCCAGTAAATCTACTAAAATTGTGATAGAGATTATAAGACCATAGATAGGATCATAAGTCTAGAACTGGAAGGACCCTCTTGAGTCTTTTAGTACCATCCCCACATTTTGCGAAGGAAACAAGTAAGACCTGGAGAAGCTTACTTAAATGATTTGCACAAAGCCACAGAAGTGGCAAGAATCAGAGAGAGGACTAGAATACAAATTCATACAAGACTAATACATCAATCTGTTTCAGTAGTTTCTACACCCCAGGACTTCTCTACACACCTAAAATCACAGGTCTGAACCAATATGTGAAGGGTTGTGTATACATATGTGTGCATAGTTATGCACAGAGACATATATGAGCAAAAGGTCATTTCTTAACATTAGATGGTCAGAGCTACCTCCTCTCCACTGCCTCTCTGACTCACTATTCAAAAACTCATCCTCTGCAACCTCTGTTCCTTATCCCCCCCCCAAAAAAAGGTTAGGGCTTGGGGAAACACCCTATATGGCTCTTCCCTAGGAACAATTCTGGATCTAGAACATCCAAGGTGAAGCAGGTAATACTCTCAATCCTGTCCAAGTACAAAAAAGGAGTAGAAGACTGGAGTTGACTTAAGTTTGTGCTGCAAAGATTTTAGAAGGTCTAAACATAGGATCCTTGAATTTGCTTTTTAAATTTTTGTAATAAAATATTTGAATAGTGCTGTTTTTGTAATAAAATATTTGAATAGTGCTGTTTTCCCACATAATCCTATGTATTTTATTTTATTCATTTTTAAATATTATTCTGAAAAAGGACCCATAGATCTCACCAGGTTGCCAAAAGGGTCTATTACAGACTCCTCCAAAAATGATTAGGAAACCCAGCCTAAAAGAGAGAAAGTATATAGGGGGTCTGTTTTCTTGGCCTCCCAGGTTCTCAGAGGGCCCACAAGCCCAGTGAAAATATTTGCCTTAGAACAGAAGCCTTCGAGGTTCCAAAGCCTAGCAAGGGCCCCAGCAGAAGTAAAAGCATGTTGGCACCTGAAAAGAGGGACAAGTTTTCTTCATAATGAACCTGACCGTGTTTGTTTAATAACAAATTACACTGAACAAGGAGGGAGTGTCTTATCAGCCCTGGATATCTCTGGCACTGATACCATCAACTGATGTCAGTAGAGCTCTGGGAACTATTAGCTTAATTAGCTCCTCTTGCAGTGTCAGCACAAAATTGTCTGTTGTTCTGAGACCTAAGAACCAGTTTTGACTGCTAGAGGCTGGGTTGGGCCTTCTTTGAATTTAATGCCTGGATAATGGAGAAGTACATAGGTAGGAAAAGAAAAAAGGCAATGAAGACTCCCTCCACTGGGCCCAGATAATCATCCTGGGGCTTTTGTTTTTCTTTTAATTATTTTAAAGCCTTCCTTCAACTGAAACAATTTCCCTTCTCCTCCACCACATGGGCATCTGCTCAGGTTGATTCCCAGAGAAGGCAAAACTGAAATCTCATGCTAAGTTTACAGCGCTCCTATGTCCTAAGGTGCCTTGGGGTCCAGTGCTCAGCTAGTCATATGATCTTGCTAAATCTCAGTTTCCCAATCTATAAAATAGAGTTTATAATCTCTGCCCTACCTATCTCCTAGAATGGGTAAAAGCTCAAATCAAATAAGTTACAAGAAAATTTTTAAATAAATGCAAGTTGTCATTATCAGATATCTTTCTGTAGTTTCCATTGCCCCATAATAGGGTGTCAACAAATGATCAATCAATAGGCATTTATTAAGCCCTTACTATCTACAAGGGACAGCTACAAGGTGAAGAAGATAGAGTACTGCACCTGGAATCAGGAAGAGTCATCTTTCTGAGTTCATATTTGAACTTACTAGCTGTGTGACCTTGGGCAAATCACTTAAACCTGTTTTCCTCAGTTCCCTTATCTGTCAAATAAATTGAAAAAAGAAATTACAAACCACTCCAGTATCTTTGCCAAGAAAATCCCAATAGGGATCACAAAGAGAAAGACACAAGTGAAAAAAAATCATTATATGTAAACCTCAAATTAAAACAATCCCTACATACAAAGCTATCCCTGCCTTCTTTCTATTGCTTGGTCCAAGTAGTCTCAGGGCTACTATTCCTACTATCTCTTCCCCATGGCATCTGTAGAATTCAAATAAGATTACCAAATATAAAATAATATGACAAAGCAATTGTCATATTATTGGGGAAAAAAAGCTTTGATGGACTAGCCTTAACCATGAGATAGATTTACAGACATACATATATAATGTAAATACATGTGCATTATTTAAAAACATATATAAAATGCTTCCATGGGGAAATGTATTTCAAGTTTCTGACTTAGAAATGAACTTCTGAAACATGCTTTAGTGGTCAATATCATTTGTTTTTCATATCACCTTTATTTCCAAATACATCTTTCCTTCCTTCATTCCTCAAAGGGGAATCTTTTGAAGCAAAGAATCTTCCAAAAAAGAGAAAAAGCAAGAAACAAGAAAAAAATAGTTCAGCAGTAGTAATCAATTGATCAATGAAGACTGACAGTAAACACATCATTCCACAACCATAGATTCCTAACTTTACAAAGAAGGGAGAGAAATACGTTTTCTTCTTTCTTCTGAGATGTATTTTCTTAATTGGGATACTCCCCACTCTCCCAGTGGTGAGCTAGGAATAGTCTATAATCCTTATAGCATTTAGGGATCTCAATAGGGATGCCTGCTGGAACATTCCATGTCTGAAGTCTGGAAAGTTTCCCCATCAAACTGTCTAACAGCACCTGAGGAGCACAAATTTAAAAGCTCCTTTGTATCCCCCTTACTGGGCCTCAATTACCACTTTTTTAAAGGGAGAACTCAGGTGGCAAAGCAAAATACTAAATCCTGGGCTGAGAATCAGGAGACATGGGTTCTAATCCCAGTTCCACAGCTCACAAGATATGTAACCATAGGTAAATTCAGTCCCTCCCCCTCTCTGGGTCTCAGGTTTTAGACATCTATGAAATGAGGGAAGTGGACTAAACAGTCTCTACATCCTAAATTTTATTCCAAGTGTTGGATACATTCATTCCAGACAATTTCTCCGGCCCCACCCTAAGGTCTGGAGCTAAACAGTTTCCCAATTATGGACACTAGGCCTCCTGACCAAGGGCAGTCTTTCTCTCCACCTAGAATCCCAGATCCCTTCCAACCACTCCAGAGGACCAGGATAAGTCTATTCCCTAGAAAACTGTCTGGCTTCATTCCCACCTAAGTCTAGGCATTTTGTATAAGTCATTGAGTCAGTAAGAGGGACTAGTGGTAAAGAAGGCGGTCAAGGGGTGGGCACAGATGATGGGGAAGGGAAGGAGGGAAGGGGTGGTTTTATTTCCCCTCCTGACCTCCCCTCCTCTGGAGGAGCCCACAGCAGCCGAGTCACTCTGACGGCTGACACCCTGATGTAACACTTTCCAGATGTGACTAGAGGAAGACAGAAGCAGATCTGTTCCCTACTGAGGAAGCTGGGAACGGCTTGAGATTATATGGAATTCCTGGATGGGAGCCAGTGCCTGCCTAGGTTACAATGAGGGAGGGAGACAGGGCAGAGAGAAGGGGCGGGGGAGGAAGGGAGGGAAGGAAACAAAGCGGGGAGGAGCAGAGACTATACACATGCATAATTTCTCTCTAGGATCTGAGTGCAAATCTGTTTTTTATGTCTAAAATTACAACTATTGGTAGGCCTCAAATCTATGCTAAAAAGGAAGAAAAAAAGAAAGAGAAACAAGGAGAGAGAGAGAGAATGAGAATGAGAAAGAGAAAGAAAGGAAGGAAGGAAGGAAAAAGAGGAAGGGAGGGAAGAAGGAAGGGAGGAAGGAAGGAAAAAAAGAAAGATAAAGAGAATTAGATAGAAAAAGAAAGAGCCTATTTCTTTTCTGGAGCTCAGTTTCTCCATTTGAAAAAGGACAAGACTGGATTAAGTGATACCTGTTCCTATGGTTCCTTCCTTCTCCAACTCATTTTACAGATGAGATATTGAGGCAAATTGGGTTAACACAAGTCAGACAAGACTGAAACAACTCCCCAACAAAAGCAGTCCCTTTCAACCCAGGAGTCTCTAAATTCTCCATCAGAAGGGACTAAAAGAACCCTGCCCCATTTCTTGGCTAGAGAGATTACAACACCCGGAGCCACGAAGCCTGGGTTCATTCTCATCCCAGTCCTCTTGGTAAGTTCAGTTTACTTCCCTGAGTGGCCACAGACAAGTCACTTAACCACTGAACTTTCCATTTTTCATCTATAAAAGAGAGAGAAAATATTGGCACTCACTGCTTTGCAAAGTTATTGTGAGGAAAGCACTCTGCAAACCTACAAACCTTATAGTCCTAGAAAAATGCAACCTACAAATCTATTACTTTGCCATTTCCACTACTGTCAGGTTGATGCCTTTTTGGCAGATGTCCTTCACTGTCCATAATTAGAGAAGTAAAGCAGCATCCCCATTGGCATCCCTACAAATCTAGCTTCCTGCTCCCTCCCCAGGAAGCTCTTCCCTATCATTTCCCCAGTTTCTGAATATGGACCTTGAATTACACGCATTGTAACATTAAAAAAAACAAAAACAAAAAAAATAAGATCAAACTTGTATCACCCCAACAATTTGCAGAAAAAAATGAGAGCTCTTATAAATTACGATATAGAAAGGCAAAGACCTCAGGCATCCAAGTCCCATTAATACCCCAAAGATAAGGCCAGCTCTTAGCATACTAATTCCTAATCAACCCAACTTCTAAATTATCTCTTCCTCCTCCACAATCTTTGACAAACTGGCACTGGCTGGTTGGTAACAGGATTACAGTTCTAGAATTGGAAAGGAACTCAGAGGCTAGCTGGCCCAAAATCTCTGAGGCCACGAGCTTAAGTGATTTGCCCTGGATAACATAGGATGGCTCTGAAGACCAACAAGGGGACACCATATTCTTACAAACATGTCATCAACTAGCAATTATATGTACCAAAAGAAGACTAGATAAACCAAAACTATAGGCAGTTCATATTTCATTCTAGAGTGAATTCTGTGATTTTTTTAAAAAAATCAATAAATGTTCCTTCAGTTCTAAGTCAACTAACATTTATTAGGTGTTTACTATGTGCCACAAACTGGAAATACAAAGAAAGGCAAAAGTCATTCTCTTCTTAAGGAGCTCTCAGTCTAATGAGAGTGATAATATGCCAACAACTAGGTACAAACAAGACATATACAGGCTAAATAGGAAATAACCAATAGAAAGGCACTAGAATGAAAGGGAATAAAGACAGTCTTCTAGAAGAAGGTAATACTTTAGGAGAAACTTGAAGGGTGTCAAGGAAGCCAGGAGATAATGATATCTGATTTAGGTTAAGATTCTGTGGAGGTCAGAGCCTAGAATCAAATCCAAGTCCTGTCTCTTACAACCTTCATGATCTTAGTTAAATCACTTGACCTCTGTGGGTCTCAGTCTCTTTATCTGTAAAATGATGGGGCAGTTGGTTGGTTGTGTGGGGTAGTTTCCAAATTGGTTGTGTATGATAGCTACTTGTCTGGCTGGATGTGATCTACAGATGGGCATCCTGATGGATCTTTAGAACAACTTCTCAAGTCTAAAAAATACACACTGATATCTGAGGAAGCAAGGTGGCATAATGGACTTGGAATCAGAAAGGCCTTAATTCAAGCTCTCCCTCAAACACTTCTGTATGACCCTAGGCAAAATCACTTAGCCACCCTGTGTCATCATTTCCTCAACTATAGTAAGGGAATTGAATTCAAGGGCAATTAAACGTCTACCTCTCAATATATACTTTGAGAGTTGTGGGTCTTTCTTCTTTGCCCTCAAAGTTAAGTCAAAACTCAGGAAAAATGAAGCAGAGTCTGGGGAAGGGGCAAGAAGAAAGGAGCATCTTGAAGTTACAGATGACTCTCAGAACCTTCAAACAACATCTATATGTCATCTCAGACTACCTTTCTTCTGAGACTCTCCTTAGCTCTCCCCTTCCATATACAAGTGGCCCTCTTTAATGGAGAACCTGTTCTGGGGAATGGGTCGCCTATAGGCAAGCAGTAGACATGTGCCTTTCCCAGGAAAGTTAGAAACCCAAGTCCTTTTGTTATGTACCTAAGTTAACTAAATTTCCAATCTCTTAAAATCAGTATGGTAAGATTGATATAGAAAGGATAATCATTAAATACATATACACCTATATTTATATGTTTACATATAAGCAGGTATAAATGTATATTTTAATGATAATATGTATATATTATATATATATATATATATATATATGCGTGTGTGTGTGTGTGTATACACACACACACATATGCACAGAGCCTCTACAGGGCAGGTTGGGCAGGTCTGAATTCCTCTGTTTTATTGACAAGAGAGACATGCCAGATCTGGCTCTTCCTGATCAATAACCAGAGAAGTGCTGAGCCTTCTAAATGGCACAATGCACCTTTAACTGTAGTACCTAACTACTACCTTACCTTCTCCCAACCCACCCATTCAAACAACTATACAGATACCGAGCAGCAATGCTACAGGAAAACTTGAGGTTCTTGGAAATGGGTGGTAGGACAGAATTGACAAAGACCTTTATAAGTCAAAATTTCATATTTCACAGTCCTCAGATTTTATAGAAGAGGAAACTGAGACACAGAGTGGGAGAGTGACTTGCCCAAAGGTACCCAATGAATTAGTCCCAAAGTCAAGTCTAAAATTCTCAGGTTCTAGCATCAAATCTAGTGAAATCAAGGTAGGAAGGAAGAGAACCAAGAAAACCATTAGACCTTGGTTGTGTCTGCTGCCATCCTGGGCTGAATCTGGAAGGTTTCTTAACCTCTGTAGACTTGTTTCCCAATGAATAAAACAGGACATCTCCTCCTCTCACTGAGCAGCTGGGAGATACATATGTATCAAATATTTTCTAGAAGAAAAGGAGTCAAGTGAATTCAAAGTCTCTTTATCACATATTGGAATTTTTCCCCTTTCCTAGGTCCTTTGGTGGCCCCATTTTTCTCTACTGCTTGAACTTTCAAAACAAGATACTTTTTTACCTCAAATACTTAGCAAAATGCCTTAATTCAGCCCCCAAATAAGAAAAAAAATAGAGGTAATGTTACAGCTGTAGGAAGAAAGTATAAACAGAGATGGGGGAGTAGGAAGGAGATAATAGTTTCTATCTTAATAGTTGACAATTTTGTGCTGTTCCAAGCAACTATGTCTGTTCTTGTGCTTAGACTAAGCTTCGCGAATACTATTGTGATCACATCTATTTTTCAAATTATTCCAAGGAGAAAGGATAAGGTACCTAGAATCCACAGTTTTATATAAATTATGGTATAAACTATATTTACCTAGAAAAGAATGCAGGTTATTTGAAAATAAGAGTTCTCTTTAGTTTTCTCTTTTAATATGCTTGTCCCTAGCATATATGTTATGTTTGGAGGCACTTAAAGGATGCCTGCTAGATTATAATGGGTTGAATGAGTCAAAGGGATTGAAACTACTTACTATAAAGGGTTGGGAAAAGAGATTGAACTTAGAATTTTATTGGTTTGGGGGAAGCTTTTGGGTTTGAAAACTCCTCCTAACAATATGGACTGGCACCTTCTCTACAACTTCAGAGAGTTCTCTAAAGCACTGAGAGGTTGTGATTTGTCTAAGTCACATAATCAAGATATTTCAGGACAAACTTGAACACAGGTCCTTTTGACTCCCAAGTTACTCACTCTACCTTACATTAACTTTGCTTCTCCATTTAAGTGTCTGTTTCATAAATAGGTTAAACATAAAGTAGATAATTTAATATATGCCTTTTCAGTTGAAGTAAACTTTTGGATGTCATCAACCAGACTCTCCTCATTTGAGATCTAAGCCATTGCTGATTCTTGTACCTCAAAGGTAAGAAAACTGAGCCAGTGATAGTAATGGATGCTACCTGCCACTCAGCAAGGAGCAGATGAACTATAATGAGATACTTGTTTTTCAGATATGGTAAGGGTGATGATTTGTTTTGCTTGATTGTGTGTGGGCACGGGTATAGGTGTGGGTGGATCTGTGGGTATGTTTTAACAAGGGAGAGTTCTTTGGAGGAGAGGGTAATAATCATTTAGAGACAATGATTTTAAAAATAGTATCAAGAAAAAGGAAAGAAGGAAGGAAGGAGGGAGGGAGGGAAGGAGGGAAGAAGGGAAGGAGGGAGGGTTCTAGTTAAAAGATCTGAGTTTTTGCCCCAGGTCTAATTCTTATCAATCAGGTGACTATGAGAAAATTACTTCCCCTCTCTAAGTCTCAGTTTTCTAATAGCTCTGGTGTGTCAGAATTGGAGTGGGGGGGGGGGAGGAGAGAAAAGATAGAGATAATGATACTTGAAACTGCCTACAAGATAGTTGTAAGGTAAGAACTTCTCAAATCACAAAATAGCATATAAATATCAGAGACAATCATTAACACTTTTCTCAAAATGGTCAGCACAAAGTAGCCCCATTTGGGTAGCCATCCTCTGAGGGAAGGGCCATAGGCTACAGTAGCATAATACCACCCAAAGACTGGCTCCTTGGAGCCCTGGTGACAGAGAACAATAAGGTTTTCATTTTATCTGCCTAAAATCACTTATTCTCATTACATATGTTAGTGGAAATATATATGTATATATTGAAGGCACTAAATTTCCATTTGGAGAGTAATCCAGGAAATGCCTGCCTGACGAAACTGTTATTTACTGCATTAAACTCTTTTCCAGACTTTGGTGTGGGGGTAGCCCAGCTTCAGCTTTCCCTCTGTCGCCTAGGGACAGTTTCACAGCCTCATTCAATTAATTGCAAAAGTTGTAACTTATACCACACCCTCACTTGAAAACTTGAATGCCCATCCAAGGTGCTGGCTGCACTATTAGGCGATGGCCCCAGGAAAGGGAAAACAGGATAGCACATATCCACTGGGCTGTATGCAACAGCTGGGCTGGAGTCCCAGATGTGAAAATCATCTAAATCTCACTCTGCCCCTTAGAATTCCCATCTCCACAACCCCTTCTGAGCTATTCTCTCTAACTTGAATGCCCTTCCTCTCCTCTTCCTCACCCATGAGTTCTTCTCTGTCTTTTAAGGCTCAATTCCTTTGTGACCTTGAAGTCTTCTGGGATCCCCATTGAAGTAATGCCTCCAAGCCTTCTCTCTGACAGAACAGCCCTTTGTGTTTACACCTCTTGGAGGCATTTCTCATCTATTGTTGTACATTATAAATAGTAGAATTGGTGTCTCCCCCCCCCTCCTGACCTCCAAGCTTCTTAAGGGCAAGTGGCATCCTATTCTTTACAATAGCCCCAATGTACAGTATAGAGCGTAGAGCAGGTGTATAATAAAAATTAGTTGAACAGAATTGTTTTACAAAGTTCCTGACTTCCCCCCCAGAAGTCTTTTCCCCAAGTTGGGACTGAGCTGGGGCTCCTGCTAAAGTTGTAGGCAATACCCCAAAACACTCAGGATTATACAGACAGGCATCAAAGTAAGACTACCAAAGCAAATGTAGCACACAGAACTAGGGAGGAGGTGGAGTAGGAGAGGGAAGAGGGGGGAGGAAGAGGAGAGGCGAAGAGGAGGAGGCATATTCCTTGAACCTATCTGTCTAAATTGCTTTTTTTCCTTTTCGTCCCAATCTGTGGTTTCCTCATAAAAGGAGTATATTCTCTAAGAGGGCACTGGAGAGTAGGTAACTTACCCTAGGTTCATAGACAGTGACAGAGGGCAGTACCTGAACCCAGGTCTTCCTCCTTCAAGGGGTGGCCTTCTATATGCTATTCCACACTGCCTCTCAAAGTTGGCATAGCATAGAAATAATCATAATAATTCTATACATTCATGTATAGTAGAGGGATAGAGTGCTAGCCCTAGAGTCAAAAGATACATCTTCCTGAGTTCAAATCTGGCTTCAACACTTACAAGTTGTGTGACCCAGGGCAAGTCGCTTAAAACCCCATTTACCTCATTCCCTCATTTATAAAATGAACTAGAGAAAGATATGGCAAACCACTCCATCATCTCTGCCAAGAATGAGGCAGAAGTGCTTTGATATGTTAGTAGTGCCATATATGTAAATGCTGATTTTCATGCATGTCTTGTCCTTTAGAATGAGATTGGGGAGGGGAGCTTCTTTTTCTGTTTCTTTGCATCCCCATCACTTCATATCCAGCAAACCCTAACCCTAACCCTTCATAAAGGTTTATCACCTTGACAGATTGACAAAGCAGGGATCAGAACCCAGGGCTTTAGGTTTCCTAGTCCTTCCTAAGCTAGAAGGGGAATGAGAGGTTTGAGTCCTCATCTCCCTCATACACACAAGCCAGACAATCCCCAAATAATGAACAAAGAGCAGACCTTTCCAAACAGTTGGCTTAGCAAACCACTCTTCCACATCCTTCAGAATATCATTAATAAATTTTGTACAGATCGTGTCTTCCCTTACTGAAATGTAAGCTACTGGAGGGCAGGAACCATTGCTTATTTTTATCTGTGTACCTTAGCACCTAAAACAATGCTTTGTACAAAGAAAGTGAAATCAATAAATGTTTGCTGAATGTATTGTTGAATTTCTTTCTCACCTGGTTGAAACATTAAGGACTCAGGATTGTTTACAAGAGTTCTTTGCTTATTACATCACCCTTGTGAAAAGTGCATATATTTTTGCTTACATTTTACAGATGAGGAAACTGAGATTCCAAGAAGTCACACCCCAAATAAATGCCAAAAGTAGGTTTCAAACATAGGGCTCCTGACCCTGAGATCACCACTCTTTTCACTAAACCACCCTGTCTCTCAAGCAGTTAATCCCACCCTAACAACAACCAACCACAGGAATACCAGGGGTACAACAATGCTTCTTGATGAATTTTCCAGTCCTGATTTCAAGAAAAGACCATATCCTTTTGGCAAGGCCTTGAAAATGAGTTTGGCTTTTTTAGACCACCAATCTAGATTCTAAGTTTGGAAACAGGGTCAGTGTGTCACCATAATCCAAGGGTTCTGTTCTAAGTGTCTGGACATCCTAAGAGGCCCAGACTATACCAAATGAAATGTGGAAAGTTAGGGAGATAGGCAGTGGAGGCAAGAGTCCAGTCTCATAATTCCTCCATCTGGCTATACAGAGACAGGCTCCCTAAACACATGGGCACAGTAGTATCCCCTCCAGAATGGGGAAGGATTAATGGTGACAAGAAACTGGAATTTCAAACACAAGCCTTCAGTTTGATAAACTTCCAGACTACCTGTGAGATCTTCAGAAAGTCACTTCCATTTTTCTGGGCCTCCTATATCAAAGAGGGGGTTAAACTGGTAGGATCCATGGTTTCTTCTAGCTCTGACACCCCATGATCCACAATCTCCTGAAGGCTGCACTTCAAGTTTGCACCCAACCAGTAATACTTCTAACCATTCACCTGTAACTAACAAATAGGAAAACCTGGGGCAAGACAATCTCCCCAAAAAAGGCATCTCTACTGAGATCCTCTGATTTTAATCAGAGCCATTAAGCACTTGTACCGCAATTAGATGACACAAATTACAGTATGAAAAAGCTCGTTACAAACAAATGATGTGCGACGACCATTCATTGCATCTAATGTCTCTGATGAATCGGTTTGCACTAACACCATCCACTTACCAGTTATCTCAATACCTCAGTGCTCCTCACCCTCATTTTTCAAACTTTTCCTTCTCATCTCTTCTCTCCTCCTCTCCCCTTCCTTCTCCTTCTACAGGGAGGTCCCCTGCCTACCTCAGACATGGAATTAATGGCCCTGAGAAACTACTGTCAAGAAGGGATAATGGAAATGGGTCCCAAGATAAAGCAATTTAGAGCAGCCTGCAGGAGGATGATCCCTAAGGTCAACATCAAGAACTGGGCTAGAGAACAACCCAGGGTATTAGGAGATGATTCTTTGGATTGAGAGCCAAGCAGCATGGCTTCTAGTCTGGACTCAGCCACTATGAGGCCATGGGCCATTAACTTCCCCTTTCTAAAACTTAGTTTCTCTATCTATTTAATGAAAGAGGGTTAGACTAAACCATCTCCAAACTCTATTGGAACTCTAATATCCTATGAGGAGACAACATGGTACAATGGAAAGATCACTAGTCTGGCTTCAAAGGCAAAGACTAGGATTCAAATTCCAGTTCTATAATTATTACCTATTTGATCTGAGGCAATTTGCCCAACTTTCCTAAGGGTTTCTAGGTTCCTCATCTGTCAAATGAGGAGATGGATTAGATGGTTTATAAAATTCCATCTAGCTCCAAATCTATGAATTTATCCACTAAAGGACTGGTTTCCCAGACTCAAGATTTCACAACTGGGTTTTCTTCTAGGCCCCCTGGGTGCTAAAGCTTGAAGGAGCTTTTTTAAAGCCAAATCAAAGGCTTCTATACTTTACTCAGCATTGAATAAGTTTATGGAACACAGAGATGAGACGGGTCAGGGTGGTGAGAATCTAAACAGGTTTTCAAATTGTTTGGACCGATTCCTGGATGACATAGCCATAAACAGTTACTAAAGGGAACTGAGGACATTTAGGGACTGTCCCTAAACCATGAAGTGACATCAATCAGCCTTCCACAAAACCATGGGTGCACCTCACCTCAGAGGATGAAGGTATGAGGAAGGCAGGCTCCAAGGGGTGCTGATGAATCTTTAGGTCACTTCCCCCATCAGTCCTCCTAGGTTCATCTAGAAATCAAGCTGGATGCTTTACACGGTCACCCTCAAGAAATATTTTTAGAACTAAATTGAATAACATAATGGGCTTAATTGGCAGGTAACTGGGTCCAGAGCCAATCTTCAAACACTGCCTCACATGTATAAACCTTTCACCAAAATCCACTGAAAACAAAGGTAGAGAATCTTCCATTGCTGCCCTGGAGCTGAGCCAAGATATTTCAAAACAGACTTCAAATCCCCTAAAAGAATTGGCAATGGTCTTTGGGCCCCTCCCTGATATCTCTAACACCTCTTTGTAAAAACTGGCCTTGCACACAGTCACTTGCTGCCAGGGAGTACACCCAAGCTGAACCAATCTGTCAGTCAATAACTATTTATTAAGCATCTACAATGTACTTGGCACTGTTGTTAAGCATTGCAAATTTTTTAAAATGTAACAACAGATGGTCCCTGATCTCAAGGAACTCAGGTGAAGTAGAGAAATAAATGCAAATAACTACATATAAGCAAATTAAATAAAGGCTATATTTTAATTAATCAATAGAGGGATGATGCTAGAATTATGGGCATCAGGAAAGCCTTCCTCAAGTATGACTTGAACCTGACTTCTGGAGGGTCTTCCTAAAAGTCTTCAAAGTACTTCAGACCTAGGCCTCAGTTCTGTATATAGAAGAAACATTTCAAAGGTACAAGGAATGTTATAATACCAAATGGCAGCATAGGGGAAGACCTCAGAGACCATCTAGTGCAATTCCCTCTGCCATTTTACAGGAAGAAACTGAAGGTCCAATCAAAAGTCTATATGAGACTAGTCTTAAGAGCATTTGTCAAGTTATTGTGTCCACTCAGTGACAGAACTCAGAAAACCACATAATCCACCTCCCTCCTTTTCTGTACATTTGATGACACTTAAAATCTTAAGTGGCTTGTCTAAAGTCACAAAGATAGTAAAGAAAAGATATGAACCCAGGTTTTAAGACCACAAATCCAGTGCTACCTCCATTGTATTCCAGGTTTGGATGAAGCTTCATTAATGGCTTGCCATGATGCATTCCTTGCTCTTGGAACAATCTAGTACCAAAAGCAACATGATGCCCTGGTCACGATAGAAGGAAGAACAAGAGAAAAGGGATACCTGGCTCCCATACGTTTCTTCCTTAGTGCCCTCACCCAACACCACAATCTACCCCCTACTCATCAAAACATAACACATGAAAGAAATCTAGAGTGTCCCAGCTCCTCCCCTCACCTGAACTAAAATGCCCCTCTTCAGAAACACCCACCAGTATGGTCCCAGGCACCTCCTGGTCATTCTTTCCAATACAAAGATGAAGTGGGGACCCACAGGGGACTCTGGGGTTAGTTTCTGATTTCCATCCCACATGTCACCTTCCCTAAACCTCTCAAATCAAACTCATACTTCCAAATCATCCAACCCCTACACTCAGCTATGGCCAGCAGTAAGTAGGTCAGCAGGTCCCTCCAACCTCAGGCCACTGGCCCAAGGCACTATCCATCCCATTATCCATCTCAGAAAAAACAGCCTTAACTCAAGAGCTCCAAGCATCTATCAGGGAAGGGCCCTGAGCTAGAAGTAAGGGGAGTGGTCCAGCAAATGGACTTTCCTTGCTTAGGGGGAGAAGGGAAGGTATGAAACAAACAATTCTGCATTTATGACAAAAAGCCTCAAGGCTGAAACACTGATCCTTTCCCAACAATAACTCCAGAGTCATATTCTTGTTGTATTCTGCTGAGGATTAGAAAGACCTTCTTTTTAAATGTATTATTCTTATGGAGGATGCACATAAAAAGGGGTAGAGGAATCACTAAATTCCTTTTAAAGCCAAAACACCCTCCTTGTGTTTTGGATATTTTTTCCTGTTCCCTTCTCCACCCGTTCCTTCCCAGGTCTCCCCAACAAAGACGTGGATCAGTAAGGAAAAGCTCTTTGCCTCATGGCTAATGAGAGCAGTGATTTATGGAGTTAATTTTTGAAGCCTGGATTGGGGGTGGGGGTTTAGAGGGAGCAAGGGAATGGAATGACAGAGAGAGGCCATGGAAAGAAGTTACTTCCAAGATCCAGCCAGGGGTGGGGGGAGAGGGGGGAGTATGGTTACTGCCCAAGGCAGTAAAACAACAAGCAGTCTGAGTGTTGAAGGATTTGGTCAGAGAGAAAAGGGTAGTGCAGACAGAAGAAAAGAATTCTGAGAAAGGAGATCTCAGGGAGTCAGGCAGGCCAGGCAGGCAGACAGGAGAGATAGATGCTGCACACCTGGGGTGATTAATTAGCTTGTTATGACCATATAATTATCACATAACACGCTCCAAAATATAATATGCCCAGAAGCTACCTCATCAAAGGCTCTCAAAGCACTTTACAAACACTAATTAGGCCTCACAATAACAATACTAATGGGAGGTCCAGGTTATTCCCATTTTATGGATAGGAAAACTCTGGGAAACTAAGGGATATGTTCATGCTTTTTGCTAAAAAAGCATGGGATGGGACTTGAGAGACCTTCCTTTAAACACTACCTCACCCTGTGTCTCTTGGCAGGTCATTTGTCCTTTTTGAGCCATTTTTCTTTGAAATTCTCTGATATTATGGTCCATGACTGTTTCATACACCTGAACTTTATCATCTCCCCCAACTGATCAGATGGTCAACACAGGGAGTACATTTTCTAATTCTGAATACACAGGAGGCACTCAAAAGACCTGTTAAAGAAAACTGGTGAGTATGCTTATTATTGTCCCAAGAAATAAAAAGAAGTTGGGAAAGAATGTCACACACACACATACACACACACACACACACACACACACACACACACACACACACAAGAGTGAAGACCTGCAGGGCCACATTGCACCAGCTCCCCTCATTTCCCCCTCCACACCTCCACCCCCACCCTAAAGGAGTACAGAAGGGCTGTGCTCCCAGCCCAGACCTGCCCCGAAGGATGCTTTTTTTTTCCTTCTCTAATGCAGAGGGGAGCTGCCTATTCCTGCAGTCACAGGCCAGAAGAGAAGGAAAGATGAAAGGAGGAGAGGGGAATCTGGAGGGTATGGGGGGGGTAGGTGGAGAAGAGAGTCGAGAAGAGGTGGAATTCCTATTAGAACAAAGTGGTGTTGCCAACTGCCATAAACACATTTCCTAAAGCCCATGGGTTTGCCTTTCTTATGGGTCAGGTACTAATCCATTCAGAATTCTCAGAAAATCTTAACCAAGGAAAAGGAAGGGCAAGAGGACAGGGTGGTCTGTCCCTAACCTAGCAACCTACCACTGGGCAATTGGGCAGAAAGCCTACAAAGTACTGAGAAGAATCCCTAAGCCCTCCTGTGGGGTGCTGGGGAAGGATGGGATTACCTGGCAGTAGAGGCCTTCTCCTGGGTCTGATCCCAGCTCACTCACTCCAGAAATAACTCAGTGATCATAGCAAGATCCTAGGATTTAAAGCTAAAGGGAACTTTTAAGTATCATCTATTCCAGGCCCCTCGTTTCACAGAAGAGCAAAACTGAGGTTTTCAGAGTTCAAATTACTTTCTCCAGGTCAGACAGGGAGGGTTGCAGAGATGGCAGTGACTTGCTGGTTGGCATGCATGCCAACAGGGCTCCTGGCACACCTTGCTCCAGCCTAGTCTGTAGGTATAGCCCACTGCAGGCCCAGACCTACTCTGGACTACTGCCTCAACTCACGCAAGTTTCTTACAACGGTGTTAGATGCTTTGATGGCAAAAAGGAAAAGCTTCCTGGCCTGAAGCCAAGCTCATGAGGCAAAACACACACATACACACAAATTACAAGCCAGTCTAAATTCAAATGGAAGACTGTGAGATACAGGCATTAAACATTCTAGGAATTTACCAAAGTAGGATGCCATTGTGGGTTTGGGAGGGTGGGGGAAGCTCCTGATGGGCATAGTCCTTGAGTTGAACCATGAAGGGTGTTCAGGCTTCGACTGCACAAGAAGCAAGAGAGAATGGTCAGAGGATCTTCCATCTAGATTTGCAAGGCACCTCAGAAGTCATCTAACTCAATCCTCTCATTCTACAAAAGAAGAAAGAGGCACAAGTGGTAATGGAAGAACTGGAATTTGAACTCACATCCCTCTGATTCCAAATGAAGCACTCTATTTGGTGTTTTGGGCAGAGATGAGCAACATGGACAAGGAAAGGCAAAGAGACTCAAATGAGGATAGCAGATGGGAAAAACAAGAGGATGCCACTATCTGCATCCCCAGGTGTGATCATGGAAAGGAAGGGCCCAAGATGGCCAATGACCCAGCCCCCAAACAGGAGGAGGCCATATTCTGCAAAGACAAAGGTACCAGAATGAGTGCTGTCTTGGACTTGAACACAACACAGAGATGGGGTAAACTCAGACGTACCGAGTACACTTCAGACAAATGGCATCAATTAGGACAATTTTTAGTCTGTCACAGGAAAGAGATGGATACTAGAGTTCTCTCTGGTTCTCCCTCACTTCTCCTAATGCTAAAAGAAAAATACTGTGCACCCTCTTTAACAGGATTCTGTGCATGATGGGCAGAGAGCAGGATTTGGACTGTCAAATATCCACTCCTCTGTGTATTACTTGAATGGCCTTGGGCAAGCCTTAGGATCAAGGAATCATAGATCTTAAGTTGGAAGGGTCATCAGAAACCATCTGATCCAATCACTTCATTTGATAGGTGAGGAAACTTAAGTCCAGAGAAAGGAAGATTTCCCCCCTACTGGCATCTTGGGTCCCCCTTCTAATTTTAAATCTATGAATCACCAATTCTCTTTTATCATATCAGTAAATTCTCCACCAGAGCCTCTAGCATTATGTATTCCAATCAAACAAATGGTCACCTTCACCATTTCTTCCATAAGCATTCCTTTAGTGAACTGCATGGGGTATGTCAAAAGAAATTAAAACCATATCTAAACCCTTCTGAGAAAAGCATACAAGAAAAAGAAAGGGGAGAATTTCTCCTGCTGGGGAGAGAGCGGCAATGACCTGAGACCCCAGAGAGACTGCCATGTACCAAGGCATGGCTGGTAGATACCTGACTAGCTTTGAAGAAGCTGTACCAACCCTGAATTATGAAGCTCTAGTCTACCTCAGATCTGCTCTGTTTTGTTGCCATTCTCATTCCCACTCCCAGACTGGCTCTTTTCATCTAGCCCCCTTCAACACACCAGGACACCAGGCAGGAGAGGGCAGGAAACCTTCACTCAGCGGTGAACTGTGGCCAAGTTTCTCATCCTGATGAGAAAGTCCCACTCCACCCCAGGCAGGAACTAAACCAGCCCAACCACCCCAGAGTGCTGAAATGCCCTAGTGACTATCAGCAACCATCTGCATTTCTCAACCCTATACAAAATAGATTGCAACAGGGCTTGAGAGGCACAGATAAGACCTCAGGCTTTTGTGTGTGTTTTGGGGCTTGGTTTAGGTTTGTTTGTTTTTGTCTCTTTTTCTCTCCAGGCTGTACCCTCACAAGAGGAGAATTTATCAATTTTGGAGGAACCACCCTAATTTTCACCCCTTCATTCTTTCCCCTCCCCCCAAGTTAATTTATAGACATTGAGATTTAGGGGAGCTGCCATACCCAAGTTTTGGGGCAAAGGATTAGGTAAATAGCTGGAGTCTGAGTAAAGTGAGTTCTAGATTGTAGTAAAAAAGTAGAGAGGCTGGGGGAAGGGAAGATGTTTGGACAGGAGCCCCAGCACCCAGATCCTCAAAGTAAAATAGAGATGCCTTCATGAGGGCTGTTATCCAAAAGGAATTTGCTGACCAAAATGGAGCCAGGAAGGTTCTAAGAGAAAGTTCCTTCCCTCCCAGAAATTCCAACAGTAAATGTATATTGCTGAGTAGAAATATAAACAAGGACAGAGGCTTTCTCTTGCCAAACTGTGGCCTCTTAGGGTCAGAAAAATGAGCTTTGTTATCAGCCCTTCCTTCCTCACTGGGTCATCATCATCACTATCACCATCACCATCACCATCACATCATCATAGACCTCCAGGTCTTCACACATACACAAACACACACACAAAAACACACAATCTCCCAGAATCACAGAAACCAATGCTCTCACTTTACAAAAAAAGATGAAACTGAGTCCTTGGGAGGTTGTGACTTGCTAAAGTCAATGTACAAGTAGTAAAAGGCAGAATCAAGAACTCAATCCAAGTAGAATTAGGGAGTAAAAAAAATTGTTGTTGGGAATCACAGGATCATGGATTTAGAATTGGAAGAGGTTCTTGGAGGCCATTTAGGACAAGCCCCTCATTTTAAAGAAGAAATTGAGGCCGATGATTAAATGTCTCACCCCAAAGGTTAAGATTAATCCAACTAGCAAGTGACAGAGGTGGGATTTTAAACCAAGTTCTCTGGCTCCAAATCTAGTATTATTCTCACTGCACCAGACCATCCTGTACAGTCTCTTTATTTTAGAAATCAGGAAAAAAGAGACCTCCAAGATGGAAAGTAACTTGCCAATGGTCACACAAAGAGTGAATAGCCAGAAAAGTGAAAATTTATCCCAGCTTTTGTGATTCCAATCCCAATATGGAATATTTGCTTCTCACTCATTCCTAGGGCCCTGTGGCAAAGACTGGTCAGGTTCTACTATTTCTATTTGGTAGAGAGAAAACTGAGGTTTAGTGTGGGGTAGTGACTAGACAGAAGTCATAAGGTAAAAGCAAAGCCAAGAATAGAAGCCAAGACTCCAGAGTTCTGACCCAGTGCTCTTTCCAACATACCCTACTGCCTTTTGGACAATGCTCTCCTTATAGGGTGATTTCCCTCCCTCCCTCCCTCCCTCCCCCAGCAGCCAGCAGGTCTTTAAAAGAGCCCCCGACTCAGTTCTGAATAAGGTACCTTTGCCCCAAACCTGGTTTGAAGAATGCCCTAATAAACAAAAGGGGAACCTTAAACAAAAAGTGGCATGAAGTTCAAGCAGCACTATTTTTAATTTTGATAGAAAACTCATCATCATAATTCCCCACTTCAGAAACATGTACACAAAAATAGCAATGTATTGCATCGATAGCATCTCTTTTCAAAACCGCTGTGCCATAGAGCCAATCACCTTCCTGAACACCTAGTTTCAAATCCTAGGTCTGATACTATCTGTTCAAAACTGGGTAAGGCACTGAACTTCTCTGGTCTTAAGAGGTACATAGCGAGGGAATATTGGATCAGATGACCACTATGATTCATCTGAGTCTTGAGGGGTAGAAAGGGAAGGGAGAAATGGCAACTGAAATCTAACCAAAACTAAATTCCCTTTCTCCCCTTCCTTGAACCCTCCATTCCAGTCAGATCTGTCCATCCACCATCCCTTGAACATAACATCTCAGTCTTTGTTCATGGAATTACCAGGGACATCCCAATTACCTCTCCCCTCCTCTCTTCCCTTCCTCTTTAATAAAATATAGGAACTGGGACCATGGGGAATTTTACCTTTCTGCTTCTCAGGTTCCTTCTTTACAAAATTAGGAGGCTTGTCTAGGTGACCTCTAAGGTCACCTTCTAACTAGAAAATCTGGTTGTTTCCTAGACCAGAGTTATCACACAGCAGTTCTGTGTATTGAGTAGGATCTGATCTTCCAAGGCCTGACAGCTCTGGTGCCCAATAGGTACTGAATACCTATTGATTGATTTGTTGCTGACCTTTTCATGAGGGTCTTGAAAGTGAGTTCCTTGAGGAAAGAAACTGAAGCTTCTTCATCTACATGTCTCTTCTCAGTGACTTCCAAACAATAAATGCCAATAATAATTTCTAAACTAAACATTAACTGATGGGAGAGAAGCATGGCCAGTCACAAAGAAAGATGTTGGAAGTGCCCCTTGCCTCAATCAGGTTTCTTCAGGGTCTCTGGCAACAAAAGTTATCTGGTGGTGGTGGTGGTGGTGTTGTGTCACTTTTCAATTGTGCAGGATTCCTTGTGACCTCATTTGGGGTTTTCTTGGCAAAGATACCAGAGTAGTTTGCCATTTGCTTCTCCAGCTCATTTTGTAGATGAGGAAACTGAGGCAAAAAGGATTAAGTGATTTGTCCAGGATTACACAGCTAATAAATGTAGGTGAGATTTAAACTCAGGAAGATGTCTTTCTGACTGTAAGTATGCCTAGACCTCTATCTGCTATAAAACCTAGCTTTGCATTTGCTGTCTAGGCCCCACAACATAGAACTACCTCTACCTTCCAGCCCAGTGGAGTTAACAGACCAAGACATCACCCCATATCAACTACCACCAACAAACTTCCTCTGGTCTTTATAGTACCAGGATGGCCTGGCTGAGTAGCAAATTCACAACTGAAATACATTCCCTCTTCCCTTACTCTCTAAGCAAAATATTAGGAGACAGAGGCACCTCTTTCTAGAGAGGCAAGTCTAAAATAATATAGCTCATGGGACATTGGATTTAGAATTCAGGAAAACCCAGGTTCAAATCCTACCTTAGGCGTTTACTTGCTAGAACAAGCTGAAAAAGCTCCTTAACCACTCCGTGCCTCAATTTCCTTATCCGAAAAGAAAGGGACCGGGCTCTAAAATTCTTTCCAACTCTAAAAGCTAAAAGCAAAATAGATAGCCTTCCCTTTTTCTGAGGTCCACCAGAGCCAAAGGCTGCAAAGGTGAAGCTACATCATTCATTTCTCCCACCAGATCCACCCCAACCTGACCTGGTGCATTTCAATATGCTGGAAACAAGTCTGCAAGTAAGCATCTCACCCACATTCTACATGGGACCTTTCCTGCTACCCCAGCTTCTGGGGATTCTCCTTCCTCCCTCACCCAATGATTTATCTTCTACATATGCTTATATGTGGTCATGTTTCCCCATGCTCTGAAGGGAAGGATGGTTTCATTTTTCTCTTGGTACCCCTGTACATAAAACACAGTGAACCTGCGTTCAGAAAAGGCTTAATAAATGCTTTTTGGTTTCCAAGTTGCTAACATAGTGAAACTACAATGCTGTTAGTTCCTCTGCCTGTCCCTTTCTCTCAAGGACCTCAGGGGAGTGAAGCTGTATCTGTAGGTTCTGGGTCCCACCCCCAACTGTAACACAAGGCCAATCCTGGAGAGCCAGTGGGAAGGTCATCTGCTAGAAGGAAAGATGTCAAGCAGGGTGGTCCATCACAGAGGGCCTGGGAACTTATCACTCTCACACCTTCAACTAGTGATAAATCCCCAGACAGTCAAGGTCTCTTTTTCACTCCCACCAATCGAATTTGCCCTGTAAGAAATGAGGGACTTCAGAGATAATGTCAGTCACACACCAGACATGCCAAGAAAGAGAGACAGAGACAGAAAAATAGAGAGCCAGAGAGAGAGCGAGAGAGAGAGGGACAGAGAAAGAGACAGAGACAGACAGAAAGAGAAAGAGAGTCTGAGACAAAGAGAAACAGAAAGACCTCTTTTGGCTAGTCTAAAAAAAGAAGGAAAAGAGAAAGGAAGAGAGGAAAGAAAGAAAAGACAGAAGAAATAGAGAGAAGGGGAGGGGGAGAAAGAGGGAAAGAGAAACATGAGTACATGAAAGAAAGAAACAGGGAAATGGAAGGGGAGGGGAGAGAGAGAGAGAGAGAAAGAATAGAAGAGACAGAGGGAAAGAGGGAGGAAGAAAGAGAGGAAGAGAGAAAGGAGAGAGAAGGAGAGAGCAAGACAGAAAAAAAGAGAAGGGGAGGGGGGAGAACGAAAGGAGAAAGTAAGGCTGAGACAGGTGACTAGTGGTGCCTGCTTCAGACATCTTAATAGCACAGAAATACTACCTATCTTACCTGGCTGAAGAAGGAAAGTGCTTCATAAAGCATAAAGCACTATATAAATGTGAGCTATTACCATAACAAAGCATTGTGTTCATATAACACATCACTCTCCTGAGCTCAAATTGCTTCCTTTAGACACAATTATCTGAGAGTTTGAAGATTTACAATGTACAGCCCATACAAAAGCCCTGTGGGGTAGGCTGTATAGACATTATCATTCATATTTACAGAGGAAGCAACTGAGGCTTACAGAGGTGACCTGAGTTGCCATGTTCACTCAGCTAATATTTCCATCATACCACATAATTCATAATCTTGTAACTTCAAATTTCAGGGATCTATGGGATTGGAAGAAAATTATATCTACATTTTCATTCACATCTAACTGAAATTTCACATTTCCATCAATTACTTAAAACATTATTCTATGATGCTGAATGAAATGAGCAGAACCAGAAGGACATTGTACATACTAACAACAACATGAGGTGACAATCAATCATGATGGACTTGTTCGTTTCAGCAGCACAATAATCAAAGACAATTCTAAAAGACTTATGATAGAGAATATCATCCATATCCAGAGAAGTAACTATGGAGTTTAAATGAAGACCAAAGTTTACTATCTTCAATTTTTAAAAGCTGTCTTATGTATTATGTCATTTCTTCTCTCTAATGTTTTTTTTTTTAATCTTCTATTTGGATTTTTTTTTTAGGTTTTTGGCAAGGCAAATAGAGTTAAGTGGCTTACCCAAGGCCACACAGCTAGGTAATTATTAAGTGTCTGAGACCAGATTTGAACCCAGGTACTCCTGACTCCAGGGCCGGTGCTTTATCCACTACGCCACTTAGCCACCCCTTCTATTTGGATTTGATTCTTCCACAATATGATCTATATGGATCTATGTTTAGCCTGGTTATACATGTTGCACTTTCTGTCAGGGAAAAGGGGAGGTTAGGGGAAAGTAGGAAAAAAAATGTAAAATGCAAAACCTTACCAGAAAATGACTGCCACAAGTAGCTGGAAAAATAAATAAATAAAATAATTTAAATTATTAAAAAAACATTATTCTAAGAAAGGATAAAGGGGTTTCAGGAGACTGCAAAAAGAGATTTGTGACACGAAAAAATACTTAAGAAGCCCTGTCATGCTACCTCTAAATACATCTGGGTTTGAACTCTGCCTCCTTCACAAGGAAAATTATTCCTCTGTATAAAGACAATCTTGTTCAAGGCCAAACAGTATGTCTACTCAGAACAGAAGGCAGGGGTCCTCGCTCCCATTTCAAACACCACCCCCACCACCCATCACCTTCCATATCTTAAAAAATACAACTTGCTAATTCTGGTTTTACTCATCCAGAATGGGATCCCTTGATCAGGGTTGGGTTGATAGTTCCTCTAAACTACCAAGAAAACCAATTAAACAAGATTGCAGGGGGCATGCTTAACCTACTTAAGAAAGCAAATTGTTTTCAAGCACATTTAGTACAATGTATACACACTACAAATGAATGTTATCTGTTCATTAAAGCAGACCCAGCAAGACTTCTACCTGTAAGGGTCTTTATTTGTATATTGCTATGCCTGTCAGAAAATAATAAAACTGAATTTCTTATAAACTATCTGGTCACTTCTTCCCTTTTCCTATCTTTATTCTGGATAAATTCAAATCCTATAGTTTACCCCTCTAAGAAACTGAGTCATAGCTCAACTATCCACATGTATCTACTTACTTCTTTTGCTTCCTGTCCTCTGATCCAGTCAGAGACCTGTCTAGGTTCCAATCACTATTCTGCTGGTTAATTGAGCAAGTTATTCAAATCTCTGGTCCTCAGTTTACTGAGTTGTAAAATTGTAGATTTCTATAATCCCCTTCAACAATAAATCCATTTATCCAAACAGCCCAATGTCACCAACAGAAGGAAAAGACAAGGAGGCAGGAGCAAAGGCAGCTATACATATATGATCCTAGTTTGGGGATCATAGACTCACAGAAAGTCCAAGTTGGAAGACTTATCTAATTCAGCCTCTTCATTTGACAGCTGTCAAAACTGACATCCAAAAAAGAAGCAAGTCACCTAAGGTCACATGCAGAAGCATACTCACAAGCAGAATTTACCTGTTTCCACAGAGTCAACACAAAAGAATCAGAAAGTGGGGGCAGTTAGATGGCACAGTGGATACAGCAGCAGCCCTGGAGTCAGGAAGACCTGAGTTCAAATCTGACTTCAGACACTTAATAATTACCTAATTGTGTGGCCTTCAGAAAGTCACTTAACCCCTAAATTGCCTTGAAAAACTAAAAAAAAAATCAGGAAGTGATTCCAAATGTATGTACTGTATATAGTCTTACTGGGGATGCAGAGAACACAGGGGGCATGCTGCTTCTCTCTACCCCCTTAATTTCTGATCCTGTTTCCCCATCCATCATCATCATCAACATCATCAACATCAACATCATAGACAGAATCTATGTTGTGCTCTAAATATTACAAACTGTCTCATTTGATCTTGTAACAACCTGAAAGGTAGTAGTGATTACTTAAGATCCTGATTTGACAAAAGAGGAAGTCGAGGCAAACAAAGGTTAAGTGACTTTCTCTGGGCAACACAAGTCTTGAATCATGAATCAAACTCAGGTTCTGCTGATTCCAAGCTCAGCACACTAGCCATTGCACCACCCCACCTAGCTACCTCAATCGCACTTTAAGGTTTGCAAATAATTTTACAAGTATTATCTCATTTGATTCTTACAACAATCTGGTGAGGTGGGTAATATTATTATAACCATTTGAAGAAACTAAGATACAAAGGGAAGTATTTTGCCGGTGTCCAAGACCAGATTGGCTGTCCTCTAATGCTCACTTATGTGGCTTTTTCAACCCGTTTGAAAGAAGGCTAAGGTTCCCAAAAATGAGGACTAGAGGGCATGAGCCTAGTTTGAGGTATCCTGAAGGATTTCCCCTCATTGTCTCCAAAGTTGAGCAACCTTCCAGGTTGGGAACTTGCAGGCTGGGAGATTGCAAGAATTCCTGTTTCAAGTCTGGCAAGTACTGAGAGCAGACTACAGCTCAGAACTAAGAGCCCCCCAGGTTTGGGGAAGGCAGCTACCAGGTCCGTAGTTCTCAAAAGAGCTTTGACAGGACACTGGCAAGACTGGACAACAGGGACATCGTTAAAAATGAGCTTTGAAAACAGGCAGTTACTGACTCCAGGGTAGGTGACTCCAAATACTACATTTGGAGGCCAAGGATTCCATGTTTTCAAATTCCTGTCTTTCCATTCATTTATCACCTATGTTCCCTAAGGCAAGTCACTTAAACTTTCGAGGCTTGGCTTCCCACATCTGTAAAAGAGGAAGGGGAGGTCATAACCTAATTTAAGGACTCTTCTAGCTCTAAATCTACAGCTTATTCTACAGGTCCACAGCCTGCCAGCTATCCCTGCTCTAAGTTTTTCTCCCTAGTTCCTAGATGAAAAAACATTTAGGTACATATTTCACCCTAAAGAAGTCAGTAGGGAATTTCTTCATTTACTGTTTTTTCAATTGCAGTACTATATGATCGCCCTGCAAATAGCTGCCTACCTACCCACTGACCCAAGGGTTCAAGGATTTCAACCAGGGAAATGAAATTATATAGAATTTCACTTTGAGATAGCAGCTAGTAGAAAATATGACTGGGGTTGGCATGTCCTCTGAACTAGTTGGCAAAGCTATCCCAGATACACATGTATGCACATATCTATCTAATATGCCCTCATATTGTCTGAAACAACAGGCTCTCATTGCCACATACTCTAGAGTTGATTTAGTTTTTCTAAATGGATATTCTAGGTCAGTCCTAGGAACACAGCCTCTATGGTAGGATAGTTAGAAAGAAAATGAACTGTACCTTCAAGCCTACAGCTTCCTTTTCCCAGAATGTTAGTCTCATTTGCAAATCACAGTCAATCATCAAACCCAAAGCCTGTGTAGTAGGAGATGAGAAGGCAAGAGACCAGAGCTTGTATAACAGAAGTTGTTAAAATTTCTCACCCTTCCCCCAGAGAAAGTCCCTATCCCTGGGACACATGCCTCTATCCATAGCTGAATGACCAGTCAACCCATATGCAGCTAGACCTATAGGTGGAAGAAAGTATTGCCCAAACTAGTTTTTCCAGATACCTACTAGCAGAATGGAAGCTCCTTGGGGGCAGGCTTGTCTTTGTATCCTTAATACCTTGTATTGTTTTCTACAGGTGTTTACTAAATACATGTTGAACATATACCTACCTCTGGAAAATGTGGAGGCAATGAGAAGAATGGGTAGGTTGTGGGAGGGGGAATGGATTTCTGTATGTGGACAAAGGGTGCCCGACCAACTCTTAAATATCAGGCTACGTTCTGATTTAAGCCCAGGTCCCTTTCTACTATACAACTTTTTTTTTTAGGGTGTTTTTTTTTTTGCAAAGCAAATGGGGGTTAAGTGGTTTGCCCAAGGCCACACAGCTAGGTAATTATTAAGTGTCTGAGGTCGGACTTGAACTCAAGTACTCCTGACTCCAGGGCTGGTGCTCTATCCGCTGTGCCACTTAGCTGCCCCTACTATGCAACTCTTAACTCCTAGAAGAATAGGACTTAAATTTTCATTCTGTCACAATCATATAAACTTAAAATTATCATTTCCCTTTGTAAACTTCACTTTTCTCATCTGTTAAATGTAGATTGGCTACTAAGGTAAGGATTCCCTATTCAACAAAAACTAGAAAGCATTCTTGCAAAGAAAGAAGCCTTGGAGAAATTAAGTTTAGGCCAACATCTCAACACGCTAAATACCAAGTAAGTTCCAAGCAGATACATGACTTAGATATAAAATGCCACATCATAAACATCAAAGGAACCAGAAAGAAAGTTACTTTTCTTATGTACTGAAAAGGGAGAAGATCAGGAACAAACAAGGGTTAAACAAAGAACATCACAGGAGATAAAATGGACAACTTTGATTACATAAAATTAAAAAGGATTTGCAAAACAAAACCAATGCAGCTAAAATGGAAAGAGAAACACTTTATGGGGAGGGGGGGAATCTTCTGCAGCAAATTTCTCTGATAGAGGTTTTATTTCCAACATATATATAAGAAATCTGTTCTAATTTAATAAAAGAACAAGAATCATTCCCCAATTGATAAATTGTCAAAGGATATGAATGGATAATTTTTGGAAAAAAAGAAACCCATATGCAAACATGCTTTAAATCACTAATATTTTACAGAAATGAAAATTAAAACAACTCTAAAAACATGTCTCCCATCAGATTTGCAAAGATGACCAGAGAGGAAAGGATATAAGATGTTGAAGGTGAGGTGGGGAAAAATGGGTACATAAATTCATAATTGATGGTCATCTGAAAAGCAATTTGGAACTAATCCCCCAAAATCATTAATCTGTGCACATTCTTTGACCAAGAATATTCATATTGACCTAAAAACCAAAGAAATTAAAGAAAGAGAAAAAAACTAAAAATACAAAAATGTTCATGGAAGGGGTTTTTTTTTGCAGTATCAAATAACTAAAAACTAAAAAGATATCCATCAACTGAGAAGCAGCTAAGCTAAGCAAATTATGGTATAAAAAGATAATGAACCCATTGCAATATAAGAAATAATGAAGTGGCAGTTTCAGAAAAATCATAGAAGATCTATACAAAGTGATACAAAGTAGAATGAAAAGAACCAGAAGAACAATTTATACAGTAACAACAATTTTGCAATTACAAATCACTTTCAAGGAGTCAAGAATCCTGAGAAAGGCAATAACCAACTATTGGTCACTGACCAATCAATTGGTCCTGATTCTGGAGAACCAACGAGGAAGCATGCTACCAGCTTCTGAGAGAAAAGTTACAGACTCCAGATGCAGACAAGAAAACATATTTTTGGACATGACCAGGTATATTTGTTAGAAAATTTTAGTTTTGTCTCATTTTTTCCAATGGAGGATGGTGAAGGAAGAAAAAGTAAGTAAATATCTAAGTGAAAAAAAGATAAACGTTTCTAAAAATAGGAATAAGAAGCCTGCTTTCTTATCTCAAAGGATTAAGATAAATATAAATATATACATATATACATAAACACCAATACAAATGTATATACAAACATGTTAAAATATATTATAAATAAATATATATGATATATTTTTTAAATTCTATTCAAGTGTAAAACATTAGACCAAGTCTTAAGTTGAGATAGACTGAATCATGTTCACTTTCTTCCAGTTTTAATCCTGACTTGAGATTTCAAGATCCCATATCCCCATAACCTCAGCCAAAATCAGCCATCCTTTTCTCACTCCCTTCAGCACCACCATTACCCAAAGCATTCATTAAGTACCCAAAATCAGGCATAGCCCAAAACCCAAAACACATAACCACAGACCACCGAGAAGACACCCTCTGGGAATGGAACCAATCCCAGGCCCAACTGGCCCTCTGAGGAAGGCTTCTATGGAGATAGAAGAAATAAAGAGAAACAAACAAATTAATTCCATTCATACAGTGACAGCATCTACACAAGATGTCACAATTTACTTCTTCCAATGGAGACAAAAGTCAAAGAGGAAAAGTCCTTGAACCCAGAACACCAACCTCCAAAGCTCCAGGGTGTTCTTGATGTGTCTTCCTCTCTCTGAAATGCCACATTCTCTCCCTCCCCTATCTCAAAGATTGATTCTGTTCCTACCCTCCCTCACATACTTTAGTCATTTCAAAAGATGAGTTTGGAAGACCTGAAGTCAGCCTTAAATTAGGCTTCTAATATAACCATCTGTGAAACTCTAGATAATTTTACCAGACCTCTCTGAGACTCAATTTTCATCTACATGATGAAGTCTAATAATACCTGTAATAGCTATAATACAAGATTTTCTGAGACTCATATGAGACCATGTAGGCAGAGCTCTTTGGAACTTTAAAGCACAGCACCTTGAGGATATTTGCAGAACCACCTAGATCTATTTAGTAAGGAAGAGGCCCTTTCTGCTTCACCCTAAACACCTATCTTTCCTATTGGGATTGAGGCCATGAGCTCCTCTGGAGCCAACCTAAAAGTTTCATATAAGAATGGGAATTTGTGGTGTGCCAACAATTAGACCTCCATTCACACCAAAGCTATGTTCCTCAAGAGATGTGAGTAAACCAAATCTATGCAAGCTGAATCATATCCTAAGGGTACAATGTCTCATCTCATCTAGTGAAGTTGCAAGTTCTAAGTAGGCAGGAGTCCACTATGACCCATCTTTGTCTCTCTTTAATGCCTAGCCCAGTTTTATACACAAAAGGTAATCAAAATGCTGAATTCAGGAATGAGTGAAATGAATGAAGGAAAAATAAAAAGAATGAAAAATTAAGAAACTCACTAATGAAAGTTGGGATTACCAAAGTTAGGGTAGGGGAAAATCTCTTCTATCAAGTCTATTATAGGATCAGGAGAGAAAGATTTGTTGTTTTTCCCAGTAGAGAGGAATGGTGGAAAGGGGGAAAGAAGAAATCAGTTTGGTTAACTAAAACTCTTGGATAACTGAATAGGGATCACTAATTCCAAGGTATCCCATGGAAAATTCTTTTGATGATGAAAACTCTTTTGGAAGTGAATACATATTCCTTGTTTTCTTCTACATGAGTTTATTCAACATTCAAGATTCTTCAAGTACTTAAGACATTCTAACATAGATTCATAAGAGATGCAAAAATAAATAAGTTCAGATAGTAAAGTCTTCATGGAATTTAAAGTCCAGTAGAGGAGATAAGAATGATGATGATGATGGGGGCAGCTAGGTGGCACAGTGGATAAAGCACAAGTCCTGGAGACTCAAATCCAGCCTCAGACACTTAATAATTACCTAGCTGTCTGACCTTAGGCAAGTCACTTAACCCCATTGCCATGCAAACCTCCCCCCAAAAAAATGAAATTAATGATGATGATGGTAGTGGTGGTGGTGGTGGTAACTGATAGTTATGCAGTACTTCAAAGTTTTCAAAGTACTTCCCATATATTATCTTCCTAGATGTAGGGAGGAAGGAAATATGCATTTCTATGGAACCTATTATATGCTAGACACTATGTCAAATATTTTTTACAAATTTTATATCATTTTAGCCTCAAAACAAGCCTGGGAGGCAGGTACTATTATTGTCCTCATTTAACATGTAAAGAAACTGAGACAAATAGAGGTTAAGTAACTTGCATAGCTAATATATGTTTGAGGTCAAATTTGAACTCAGGTCTTCCAAGCCCAGCTCTCTCCATTTCAATACTAACTGCCTTTGAGTCTTAGCAACAACAATGTCATATGACAAATATATGACTCTGACACAAAATGGGAATAAGATGAGGATAAAAAAAATCTGTGAAATGGGGATAAAATCATCTATCCTGCCTTGGGTTATTGTAAGACACAATAAGATAGTATTTGCATTTGTAAACATCAAAGTGTTATATAGATGCTAATTATTGTTTCAGATTTTTATTTTTATTAATACATTCCAGGCATTTATTATTCCCATTTTACAGAGGAGGAAACTGAGACTAGGGCAGAGTTAAATGATCACTGACAAGGCTACAGAGTCAGCAAATGTCTTGGAACTCAAACTCAGGCCTTCCTGACTCTTGTCAGGATACCAGTCTGCCTCTCAATTTGCAACATATTCTAGTGCAATTGGTGTAAACCGTTGCTCTGGTCATTCCCAAGAGGTACAAAAGCTCTCATCCTTCAGAGACCTCAAGGAAAGCTTCATGATACCACCTGCAGAATACTTTTATCTACTCTGAGTATATCTTATATGTCTCTAATAATACCTATGGTGTCTCCTTCCCCTTAGAATATTAGATCATGCTTTTTGCCTTCTTTCTATCCCTACTAGCTTGAAGCAATGACTGGTACATAATAAGCACTTAATAAATGCTTACTGACTGACTCTTGCCAGTCAGTAGACAGAGAAGGGCATAGGGTAATGTAGATTTTCTTATCCTGGGTTGACTCAAAGCAAGGTAGACTTGTAAGTAACTGGGAGCCTTCAATGAAGTCATAGGATAGATAGGACCAAGTCCTTTACCCCAACCTTCTGGCTCCAATTCCAATTAAACTAGATGCTGTTGAAAGCTTCAGTACTCTATAGCAATGAATGAATAGAATTCTGCCAGCCCTTTAAATCCATTAATAAAAAAAGTTAACATGAAAAAAAAATCTAAAATCTGTAACAGTGCACGCTGTTTGTCCTGCCAGAATTTCAAGTCTGTTATTTGTTCTTGCTTTAAAAAAAATACTCAAGTTTTTTTCTCCTTCCACCCAAGACGCCTACACCCAGTGGTTCTCAGACTTCCACAGCCAGTCCTGAACCACTCCCTCCAAGCCCCCAACTAGCAACCAGAGCCAAAAGATCCTGAAATGCGGTGTGGATCAAGTTTCTGCCTCCTCTCGACCACCCAGTGGTAGGGAAGGAGAAGGTCAGTCTACCCTGCAAAAAGACAGCTTGCATCCTTTGCAACAACCAGGGGAATGTCCCCATAAAACCAGCCCATTCTGCCCTGAGGGACTGCCACATGGTTGAGTTACCTGGGGCCAGTTTTCCAACTGTGTATTTGGGGAATTTTAGTATTCAATAGTTCCCAGAACTTTGAACACCAAGCTGGCAAGTTGTGGGGATCACTTTAAGGTAAGAAACTAATGTGCTACCATGGTGCAAAGATACATATACTTTGGAGACAGATGAGAATGGAATTCAATTTAGTGACAAATGTCCTGATGTGAACTGAAGTTTTATGTTCATGTTTTAAAGTATAAAAGCAATTCATTGCAATATTCTTATGAACACACCCAAAGAGAAACTCATTTTGTAAAAAATTCTCTTTAGAATTATGGGGACTAGAGGGGAATACAAGTTTTGAAAACGTTGTATTCAACTGCTTCTCTAATTAAGCATCTTACCCTACATAAACATCCATTTCAAAGTAGAAAAGCATCCTGCCAATGAACTTTGGTCTCACAGCATTCATTGTTTGGACCAGAAATCTGGTATTTGATACAATAATTCTTAAATATAGCATACTACAGGCAGCTAATAAATGCTGGCACATATATCTCCTGAAATTGAGTGTCGACTCCTCAAAGACAGGAACCATGTATCCCATTCCATTGTGATGAGCAGACAGAAGTTGCTCGATAATGATATCAAAGAACTGGGTATATCAGAGGTCATGTAGTATAATCTGCTCCTTCTATAACTGAAGAAACTACAATTCATGATCAATAAATGTATATTTAGAGTAGTAATGTCAAACTCAAACAGAAATGAGGCCCCTAAATAGTACAAAGATCCCTAAAGATTCCTCTAGACACATATTGATTTAGAAAACCACATGCTCACATTATCTATATTCTATTGTATTTTTATTTATTTTGTAAAATATTTTCCAATTACATTTTAATATAGCTTGGGCAGTACTAAGGAATGTTGTGGGTCTATGCTTGATACCCCTGATCAGGAATATAAGACCTCAGGATCTGAAACTGAAAGGGGGCCTTTGAGATCATCTGACCAAATATTATACATATTATATTATACATCTATATATATATTATACATATAATATATATTATACATCTCATTATACATATAACTGACATTAAAGTGGGGGTCTAGATCTATGGTGGCATCTGTGCAAAGAGCATCCAGTGTAAAAACTCCCTCTAGCACCTCCACCCAAATAATGAATAGTCTTTCAGAGATGCTCAAGGAACTAAAGGAATAAAGAATTTTTCCTTAGTCACACCAGGAGGATGTGTCAGAGACAGGACCTAAACCCAGATCTTCCTCATTTTGAAGCTGGTTCTCTATTCAATACATTAACTCATCCCACTGACATTCATATGACATTTCTAAGTTGACATCATTTCATTTGACCCTATGAGGTAAGAATTAGCAAAGAATAATAAATTTAAAACTGGAAGCAACCTCAGAAGTCATATACTCCAACCCCTTCATCTTACAGACAAAAAAAAAAGCTGAGAGAGGTTCAATGATTGCCAAAGAACACAGAGGGAAAGTCAGTGGGACCCTTGAACCAAAGGCCTGGACTTCAGAACCAATTTCTTCCTACACTATCAGGCTATTTCAGTGGAAATATGAAGAAACTGAGGCTCAGGGAGTCACAATAATAGTAAGTTCAGAAAGTGGAATCCACCCCTGCCAGACCCCAAATTCGGCTCTCTCTCCACTGGGCTGAGCAAACTCAGTCCCTAAGAGGTACGGTGATGTGTAAGAGGTCACACAGATAGCAACAAATGATAGAGTCAGGACCAGAATCCCACCAAAAATAAAAATCATTCCACCCAAAAACATAAATCAGACTCTAATTTTCTGTCTTGCTAATGGATAATAATAAGCACATTAGGTAAGGATTAAAGTGTTCTTCCTTTCAATCACTGAACACTTGAAGACAACTGACCAAAAGGACTTAAGAATATCAGGTCTTGGAGCAGAATCAAGAAATATCGATTAAACGCAAGTATTTTTTTTTTTATCAGAAGCCATTCCAGGAGCTAGAAATACCAAAGCAAAAATGAAACTATCCCTGTTCTCAAGGAGCAGGGGTTTGTTATTTGTAGTACTCTGGCAGAAAAAAACAAGGAAATAAGAGAATTTGTCCTGGTCTAGTTCTTCCTTGCAAATTCTCTTCTGTCAAAATTCGATTCCATTCCATTGATGCCAAACTCTCCTTTGCCATATATATATATATATATATATATATATATATATATATATATATATATCTCACTCTTTCTTTTAACATAGTTATTTCATGTACTTGGATATAGCTTGTGAACTTGTCCCCATAAAAATTTGTATTCTGTCACATCAATAGCTAGCATGGAACTATATACATAGGCATTTAATTTGTTGACTGGGTTGAATGGGGGGAAGGGGTGTGTGTGTGTGTGTGTGTAGAAAGAGGGAGAAAGGGATAGAGAAAAAGGGGGGGAGAAAGGGAAGGAAATGGGAAAGGAGAGATAACTTGTTATATAATAGAAAGAACTAGAAGGTAGAGGCCCTAAATTTTAATTTCAGCTCTGGCACTCAGTATGGGGTCTTGTGCAAATCACTTTCCTCCATGGGCCTCAGTTTCTCCATATGTAAAACAAAGAGGTAGAACTTGGCTTCAACCAAAATTCCTCTAATAATCTCTTAATTGCCAAATCAACAATAAGTTTTCAGTCCTCATATTTCTCCATCTATTTGCTTTATTTGACACTATTCACTACCCTCTCTCCTAGAGAATCTCTTCTCTGGGCTTTCCTGACATCACTTTCCCCTGTTGTATTCTTCTTACCTATCCTCAGTATAATTTACTGATTCACAGCCCTAACTAGGGATGTTCCACCCAAAACTTTGTCCTAGACCTCTACTGCTATTTTTTGACACAGTTCCCAGATACAGTTTCTCTCAAGTTTCATCCATTTCCAGCTGAAAATTTCAAAATGAATGTCTAAGAGACATATAAAATTCAACAGATCCAAAACAGAACTCATTATTTTTCCCTCACAACTCACTCCTCTTCCAAATATCATTCCCTCAAACCGTGGAAGGCATCACAATTCTTCTGGTCTCCCAGGTTCATAACCTTGCCCCAATCAAAATGCAATCTTACCTGCACCGTATCTTGTTTCTGACCCCTTGGTTCTACTGACAAAGGAACAGATGCTCATCACCTCTCACCATTCTAACTGGTGCTCCTGTATCAAGTGCCTCTCCCCCTATTTAGACTAACTTCCATACATAATTCTACCCAAGTCATTCCCTTATTCAAACCCAATGTCTCCTTACTACCTCTAGGATCAAACATAAAATCCTATTTGGTTTTTAAGCCTTTCACATCCTTGCCCCACTAGCATTTTCCAGAGTCCTTGTGTATTACTCCCCATCCCATATTCTGCCATCTGGACAAACTGGCCTTTCTCTCCATTCCTCACATGAGATATTCCATTTCCCAACTCTATAACTTCAGCCTATTCAAAACAGAACTCACCATCTCCTCTTTTCTCAACTTTTCTATGAGTATCAAGGGCACTATCATCTTCCCATTCACCAAGGTCTGCAATCCATTGCTAAATCTTGTCATTTCTACCTTCACACTATTTCTCATGTTCATCTCCTTCTCTCCATTCACACAGCCACCATCCTACTTTAGACCCTCATCATCCCTTTCCTGGACTATTAGAATAACTTTCTAACTAATCTTCAAATCTCAAGTCTCTTCCCTCTCCAATACATCCTCCACTTGATAGCCAGTGATTATTCTAAAGCACAAGTCTAATACTGTCACTTCCCTGCTCACTGAACTCCAGTGACTCCCTATGAAGTAATGGGAATCCCTATTAACTATGCTTAGCGTTTAAAGTTCTTTGTAACTTGGTCCATTCCTACATTTCCAGTCTCCTTACTTTAGTCTTCTCTATTGGTACTCATTTGTTTCAGTGGTGTCTGACTCTTTGTGACCCCTTTTGGGGGTTTTCTTGGCAAAGTTTGGAGTGATTTGCCATTTCCTTTTTTAGTTCATTTTACAAGTAAGAAAAACTGAGGCAAACAGGGTTAAGGGACTTGCCCAGGATCACCCAGTCAGAAAGTATGTGAGGTCAGATTTGAATTCAGGAAGAAGAGTCTTCCTGATTCCAAATCCAATATTCTATCCACTACCCCACCTTGCTGCCCCTTGCCCCTCTCTTCAAGCTCTATAATCCATCAATTCTGGCATTGCTGTATATCAAATATGATATTTCTCTGTGTGTTTGCATTGTTTGTGCCCCATGTCTGGAATGTACCCCCTCTTCCTCAGCCTCAGACCCTCCCTTCTGCCTTCAAGTCTCAGTTACCCAAATGCCCTGCCTATTTATGTGTATTTATTCTCTTTTTATGTTCATATATTGCTTTCTCTCCCTATTGGAATGTAATTGGAAGTCCTTGGAAGCATTTTTTTTATTCATCACATTTTTATTCCCAGTAAGTCTAGCACCCTAAATAAATTCCAAATGATTTGATCTGATTGATTGATTGATCTGGCATGGCTTCCAGCTCTAAGGACCACGGATTTCCATATCCAAACAACCCCATTCCGCTCCTTCCATTCTCCAGAAGAAGCAAGGTCTCATCTTTGGGTGTGGAATCCTCCAGGCTGAGCTACAGGGGCCATAGCCATGATGCAATCAGTCTAGTGTGAGAGTACAGCAATTAATTCCCCCAAATTCCTCTCCTTGTTTAGTTTTATTTAAAGACACAGAGGAAAAGGGAACTTAAGCCACCGCAGATAATAACAGCTCTAGAACAAATATTTTCGGCCCCCACAATGTGATAGAATTAGCGCCAGTCATGTTGAGTGAACACATTTTAATCTGTTCAGCCTTGTCAAAACAAACAGACCAGCGATGGGAAGCAGTGGTCCCCCCTGGGAATGGTTGAGGCTAAAGCTTCCAGCCTAGCAGTCAGTGGACAACTCAGTCCTCTCCTGGTATTTACCAAGAGCTAATATGACAGATCCCTGGGTGAAAAAATGGCCAAGACCACTAGAACTGCTTTTGAAGATCAGGAAAGTATCCCCCTAAAATGGAGGGGGGATGCTTCTTAGCTCCAGATCCAACACACACTTTCCACTTGCACCCCAAGTCTGCATTTCATCTGACCTCCTCCTCAGGTTGGATTTGGGATTTTTCTGCAAACTCAACAGAGAGAGGGAGAGAGAGAGAGAGAGAGAGAGAGAGAGAGAGAGAGCGCGAGCTCAAGGATGTTCCAACCTCTGGGGCCAGCACTGATTGCTCTCTGCCAGAGTTCATCGAGAGGGTTGAAGGATGCAATTCACAGAAATCCCAGGGGGAAAAGATGAAGGACAGCTAAGATGGATAAACATTCATGTGCATACAAGGGTTTTTTATATGACTTATCAAATACCCCTAAGAAGTGAAAACTGCAAAGGGACTCAGAAATCATTTAGTTATAAGATCACAGAATTTGGAGGATTTGAAGCTGAAAGCTATTTAGACCCCTAGACCAAATAGTGATGCCAAAGATGAAGAAACCAAGACCCACTCACCAGGCCTAAGCCACACAGTGAGTAAGTACTACAGGCCTTTGGAAAGCCAAGGTCCTGGTCCAACTCCCTCATTTTGGAGAGGTGAAACTGAGATCAAAGAAAGAGATAAGCCAACTCAAGATTAAATAGCAAGTTAATGAAGAGCCCAAACCAGAAAACAGTCTCCTGACCCCTTGTTCAGCACACTAATCAACAGTATCGAGAGGCAGGGGGAACCTAGGTAGATGCTTGAACTGCCAAGTAGACTGGGAAGAAGGGTGAGATCCTCCCCAGTCTTTGGGTTTATCACTTTAAATTCACAGGCAGTTTATGAACTGGAAAGAGCTAAGAAATGCTTGCCCAGAAGACAAACCAAAAAGTGATTTATGGGAGAACCTGGGGGAAATTATGGGATAAAGAGGCATGATAATCTAACCACTGACAAACAGGAACACAGTTATAGAGTTTTGGACTCCTCACAAAAAGGGGAAGAAGAAAGAATGGTGTTCCCTAGAGTGTGGCACAATTGGGGGGGGTGGGTATGAGCCCCCTAAAGAGTAACTTTAATGTGCCTATACATACATATATGTGTGTGTGTGTGTGTGTGTGTGTGTGTGTGTATATATATATATATATATATATACAAACTCTCAATACATAGCCTCTGGGATTCACATGCCTGACTACTGACTCTGGTACAGACATTTAACTTAGGTAAGGAGACTGAGCTTTGACGTAGGATACTAAAATTTAGAGGGCATTCCTCTGGCAAGTAGTTAGCATTTAGTTGGCAAGAATAATTGGTTAAAACAAGAGGCTACCTGGTGGTTTTCCCACCCACCCTGAACACTGAACTCCTTCTCCTCCTCCTTTCACTATAGCTTGAGGCAAACCTCATAAACAGAAATCCAAAGTCTATCCCCAAGATCTCTTCCCCCTGCCTGTGCCCCACCACCTTTTGGAGCGTTTGCCCCAGCTAGCTGTATTGCCAGTTATAGTTCTGCTCCAACCTCCTCTGAGCTAGGTTCCCCCACTAAGGTTCCATTAGGGCAGATATAAGTCATGTCTACTGAGAAGCCACTAATGTTTGTCTCCACTGCCCAAGAAGTGACCAATGGGTCTCAGACCATATACTCCACAGAGCCCTTAATCCAAAAGTATCTTGGGAAAGTCAAGGAGAGAGGGAATAGAAATACACTCCATTATTCCCCTATTATATACCACAAAGAAACAACAAAGCCCAGAGCAGAATCCTATTAGAGAGGCCAAAGTATCTCCACTGGACTCCACACCCCACCAAAGAAAAACAAATTCACCCAAAACGCATTCCCATTTTAAGGCGGAACAGAAAGAAACCATGCAAGAGCTCTGTGTGGTCCTGACGCGTCTACTCTGAACTGTTTGTTATTCTAGCTGGATTACCACTTCTCTCTGCTGTTTTGTCAGGAAAGGAAAGGAAAGAGGAAAAATAAAGCAAAACTAAATCTTGCTAGGTCCTTCACGGAAGCAGAGTTTGGGTCATCCCAACATACTTGATTATAGAGCCACAACAGGTCATGGGAGAAAGATTCCCTAGAGTGAGAGCCAGGTCTGAGAGATGAGATTTATACTATCGAAGAATGTCAGTCCTCCAAAGGACCTCAGGGAGGAGGTATCCCAATCTTCCAGTCCACTGAAGTAACCCCTCCCCACCACACCCCCTCCCACTGGGCTGCCCAGCAGGTGATTCCCATCCTAGGAATGGGAAGGACTCCACTTTTCAAGGCAGTCCACCCATACTCAGGGAAAGCTGTGATAGTTGCAAAAATTTTTTTCTATCAAGTAGAAATCTGCCTCCTTGAAAATCTGCCTCCACTGGTTCTAGGTATTCCAGAGTCATAGATAGAAGTCAACAATTCTTCAGATGCCTGAAAGTAACTATCATGCACACCTCCCCAAGTATTTTCAAGTAAACTTAAATTTTTATCCTCATTTAATATGATTTCAAAGATCCTCAGTTTCCTGTTCACCCTCCTCTGGGCCTGAAATTCATGTTCTAAGGCAGGAATTCTTAACCATTTTTGTAATATGGCTCTCTCTGGGAGTCTGCTGAAGGCTATGGACCTCTTTCTCAGAATGTTTTTAAATCAATAAAATAAAATACCTGTGACTACAAAGCAAACCAATTAAAACACAGTTAAAACATTTGTAAACAATAGGTTCATTGATACCAAGTTAAGAATCCTTGCTTTAGGTCATAATTCTATCTTCTGATCAACAAATTAGCAGAGGCAGCACATTAAATGAACACTTTTATTTGGAGTCAGAAAACCGGGGTCTGAACATGGACTTGTCTGAGTGATCTCAAGCAAGTCACTTTTCTCTGAGTCTCCCTTATCTGTAAGACAGAGAAAGATGAACTAGATCAGAGATGTCACCCTGCCTGCCCAGCCTGTAACATTCCTCCAGGCAGCCCAAATCAGATTAAGATATAATTGACAAACATTTAACAAAATTAGGACAAATCCAAATAAAACATTGATAATGTTCATTTGTGGCTTTCTAAGTCAATGTGCAGCCAGCAGGGATCCTTATGAATGGCTTAGTGGACTATATTTCTATCTGAGTTTGACACCATAGGACAAGATGACCTCTCGAAGGTCCCTTTTTGACTCTAACTTCCATTATCCTGGTTTTTCTATTTTCTCAGACTCTTCTAGTGAGGTCCAGGCATTAAAATAGGAGGAATCCAATTTAGAAGGGGTCTTTCTGCCAACAGGAAGATGTGACTCCCACCATTCTGTCTCTGATACACACAGTCGGCTTGTTCTACTCAGAACACAACTTCCTGCCTCTTAAGTCTCTCTACAATTGTCCACATGGGCTCACTCTGAAGACTCTAACTGTGCGTTATTCAGCTCTCATTTTGATGGTTAAAAATTCATTAATGGGAGCAGATTGGTATTATATCGCTGCCTTAATTAAAGAGGGCTGCGGAACGGCATTTTAAATAGCAATGTCATTTTCTAATTGACACAGCTCCATTATAAAGAAAAATACTTAAACTGAACCTGAAACCAAGCTGGTTTTTCTCCCTGTAGCAGGGGCCATTTCAGTTTAAATTTTTAATCTGCTAATGAAATATTCACGGGTGAAGAGAAGGATTGCCTTTCCCAAGGTGCATGATTCCTTCCTCCTGCCTGGAGTCTCTGAACCAGAAAGGGTCTCATGAAATGGCCTGGTCCAATCAAGAGTTGTTTGTCCCTAAATGTTCTTTGACTCCATAGGAAATTGGGGCTACCCTTTTGTATCTCACTCTCTTTCCTGGAAAAGCCAGATAAAACCTCTATCCAAAAACATTTTTCCCATAGTCTATTATTCCTCTTACCAAAAATACATCTGTCCTAATCCCCTGCTCCTTCTTATTCTATATAATCACAGAATGATATATCTAGCCAAGATCTTCATCCAGTCCAAAGTTCTCCCCATTTTATAGATGAGTAAACTGAGACCCAGAGAGGAAAAATAACTTACTCATGGTTATGCATCTGGCTAGCAGAAATGATAGGGATACAATCTTAGTCTCCAGTCCATGAATCTTTCTTCTATTAAAAACAACAACAGTTAACACATAGTAGCACTTAAAGATCTGTAAAGCACTCTACATGCTATGTCTTTCTATACCAGCTTTTCTTAATCTGGGTCTGTGAATAGATTTCAGGGAGCCTATAACCTTGGAATGTTTAATGTTCTGGGAAGAGCATTTCAAAAAAATTGTTTTTCTCCTCCTACATATTTTATTTCATGCCTTTAAAAATATTATTCTGAGGGAAAAGTCCACAGGTTTTACCAGACTTTCCAAGAGGTTCAGGACTCATTAGAGGTAAAGGTCCCAAATTCTAAGGTATGAGTGTATCCCCCTAGGACTTATGCCAGGACACAGAATCATTGATGTTCTTGAAGCTGAACTTTCAGATCCTTCAGAGTTTAGTCCAAAAGGCCAAGCATTACGGGAATCTTATTCTGGCTTTGACAACATCCTTGGGGGTTCTAAGCAAAACTTTCCCAAAAGGAAACTCTCTCTTTTGTGTTTGCTAACCACAGAAAATATCTCCAGCCCTCACACACATGACGCAAGTCTGACCTGGGTGGTGTCTACATTCATGGTAGAAAGGTAGCCACAAGGACCATTCTCTCCCTGGCTCTGACTTGTTAGTGCTATGGGAATGACCAATCACCTAGATTGATGCAGATTTAGAAGGCAGTGAAGTCTAGTTGCAAATGAAACTTGTCCTGGGACCATCATGGGGCTCTGAGGACTCTAGCAATAACCCCCAGGGGGGAGCAGTAGCACCTCAAGAACAACTCACCAGTTCAATTTACAATCTAAACAAATTGGTCTGAGAAAATGGGAAAATGGGATAGGTACAAAGGAGAGAAACAGTCCAATCATACTTGGACAGGGTGAGGAGGGGGAGATCATTTTCAGCCTGGATGATCTTAAAGAGGGTAATATCAAAACTGAGCCTTGAAAGTAAATTATGATTGAGAGCTAGAGAATGAGAGAGTGAATTCCCAGAATGATGGATTAGTCTGCTCAAACTCACAGAAGAGAAAAAGGCCCATCAAACAAGAGGAACAACTAGTATTCAGTTTAGCTAGAATGTATAGTGAGGGAAATATTGTGGAATTCAACTGCAAAGATAGGTTTGAGGCTGAACACAGAAGTTTTTTCTTACCCTCCAGGAGAAGTTTATATTTTTTCAAAAGTCACTGGGAAGAAAATGAAGGCTTCTGAACAAGGGAATGATGTGGTCAAGTCTGTGCATTATGAAGATATATGAAAGCTGAACCAGAAAAGGAAGGTTCCAGAAGCATGGTTGTTGAAAAGACTTTGGGTCTTAGGGTATAGCATGGAAGGACTTGAACTAATCCCCTAAATGAAGAATCAGCTCCATCTGGTGAATTAATGAATTTATTTCTTAATAATGGGAGGACATAGAGAAATAAGAAGGTCTGTTTTTGTTCTGAAAACTGGCCTCCCTTTTGTTATACTCAACTGAGAACTTTAAAAAAAAAGTCTAAAAAGCAACAAAGGGGATGGAAGAAGATTTAGAAGAAGGATGCTTCTTGCTTTAAGGCTAAATTTAACAATACTCTCAGGAATCAGACAATAGCAAAACTGAGGAAGGCTCAGCCTGGCATCTGGGGAGATCTATGAACAAACATCAGTGTTTCTTCCAGGCTTCTGCTAAGATCCGAAAAGAAAAAAGAGGAGTGAGATATTTCAAAGGAAGAGAGTTGAAGGGAAAGAAGCAAGAAGTGATGTCAACATCTGTCTCTGCATATCTGTCAAGGCCCTGCTCTTCCATCTTATTCACCACTCTACCCTTTCACAAGCAATAAGAATTCCCTGAATAAAAATGTCATTGAGTCTTGGGGTCTTTTCCAGTTGGGGGAAATAGATTTGGAGAAGATAGAGGTTTTTCTCATTAGACTGAAGGCAAGCATTGGCCACCACCAGTGATAGCTCTCTTGCCATTATTGCTCTAGGAATGTGAGCTTGTCATTGCAGTTTTCAAACAGAAGCTCTTCCAGCTATCCAATCAGAGAGGGGTTCCAAGAAGACAGCAGAGAGAAGGAATTCTGAAAGTAAGACAGAACTTGGGGTACCAAGCTCATGGCTTCCTATTCAGCAAGGGCCCTTTAATTTTGCAACCCAGATGCAATTTGCAAGTGAGGGAGAAAAAAACAAAGAATAAGAAAGCTAGGGACATTATTGTCCCTTGCTCAAGATACACTTCAAGCTCCTAAACAGAGAAAAACTGATTTTGGAGCCGGAAGAAAACCCTCAGGGCTCTTGAGACATGAAGGTGGAACTAGACCATGAAATATCTCAACTGCAAGAAAAATTAAAGGGGAAAAACACTGAGATAGAAAGACAATCAAGACAGTTCCAAGGCATGCAAAGGCCTTGCTGTAAACATTTGCCTCCAATTCCCTCCTCTTCTTCATAGTTGCCCCTTCCCAACTCTATCACCTCCCCCCACCCCCCATCTGCAACCCTGGGCTCTCCAAGCCAGTGTTCTTATTTTTACATCCTGCCGTGAGAGCCTGAAATTGTCCAGCTGGCCAGCCAAGGATCTAGGACAGGCTGTTTAATCAGAGTGAGCGATTCGGCTGTAATTTCTTCTGATAAAGTATTACAGATGCTGTGTTTCTAGCCATCTGGCAGGGTCTGCGTTTCCTGCTTCCCGAACAGCCCACATTCTCATGGGGAGAAGAGCAGATCGAAAATTAATGGCAGGGTGGGAAGGGCGGGGTGAGGACAGAGAGAGAACATGGCGAACAGGCCAGGATGCCAAGTCATTTGCCAACGACACTGGCACGTATCTGTGCTGGAGAAACTCTGTCTCCAGACCTTTAAGAGGACAGGAATATAAAAGGAAGGAAAGCTTAAAAGGGAGAGGGAGGAACAACCTATCAACACCCACCAGGTAATAGGGAAATAGAAAGACAATATGATCTCTTTAAAAAACCATCCCACTCCTCTGTTTGACCAGTCCAGGCCCAACCAAGATAGAGCTATGACCAATTCTCCTAGTTCTTCTTTATTTGTCCTAAGTATAAAAATCCTGGAACCATAAACTTTAGATCCAGAAAGGACTTTAAAGAATATGTGATTGAATCCTTCCTTTAGTTTACAGATAGAGAAAATAAGACCCAGAGAATCCAATTGACTAGTCAAATGTCCCACAAGCAAGTAATCTGTTTTGTCATAATTTGAACACAGATCTGCTTCAAAATCATTGCTCTTTCCCTTATAATAAAGTGCTTCCTTTATGAAGACCACCCCAACTACTCCACCTTACAATTATCTCTTCCCTTCCTAAAGACTATTAAGTTTGAGTCTTATACAAGGCCACAGATTATCTTTGTAACCCTGACTAATTTGTTTGTTTCAGATTCCATAAAAAGTTCTAAAAGACAAAAACTAGATTTTTTATTCATTATCTGGGTCTTTCTCAATACCTAAAGACAGTTCTGAGCATGAAGTGATAAGAACAATAGCAACAACAATGTATCTCTATAGAGTTCTGAAGATTACAAGCATTTTAAATTAAAATAAACCTAGAAGTTAAATAATTTAAGTATTACTCTCCCCATTTTACAGATCACAGGATCAGAGCTTTAAAGTTGGATATTACTTTTCAGACCACACTGAAGCTCAGAGTGATTTGGCCCTGGTCAGAGAATCACAGAATCTCAAAAGTTGAAAAGGTCCTCAAAAAGTCACCTAATCCAACCCAAACAAAAGAAAAATCTGTTCTAAAACATTCCCAGCAAACGGTCACACAATCATTATTTGAAGATGGCCCATTCCACTTATTCATAGCTCTCTTAGAAAGTTTTTCCTACTATCAACCCAAAATTTGGTTCTTTGAACTTCCTAAATTGACTCGTTTTTCTCAACCACTCCATCATGCTTGCTGTCCACTAAAATCCCAGATCTTTTCCAAACAGTCAAGTGTAGCCATATCTCTCCATAATTGTACTTGTTTAGTTGATTTTTTTAACCTATCTTTAAGACTTTATATCTATCCCCTATGCAAATTTGATAAGCTATCACCTATGCTTCAAAAGTCATTGATAAAAACATTAAACATCATTGAGTACTAAGAACAAATCTCTGGGATATTCCAATGGAAATTCTCTTCAAAGCTGGAAAGAAGGAAGGAAGGAAGGAAGGAAGGAAGGAAAGAAGGTAAACTTTTCTCTGTGGCCTGGTTAACCTACCAGTTCCAAAGATACCAAATTAAATTATCATTTAACCCATATCTTATCCACAAAGACAATATAAATTTGTCAAATGCCATGGTAAATCTAGGTAAGTTATATTTAAAGCATGCCCTTTGTGACCTGGATCACTTACTTGTCTAGGTTAGCTTGACACGAAAATCACTTGATGAAGCCAAACTAACTCTTTGTGATCACTATTTCCTTTTATAGATGTTCAGTAACCATTCCTTTATTAGTACATTCTAGAATTTTGCTAGTCATTTCGGTCAATTTCACTGACCTGTCCAGTCTTTAAACTCCACTTTTTTCTTCTTTTTAAAACTTTTGCTCTTTTCTAAATATGTGATAATGTAAGCTTTTGGGGAGCATGGTTGGTTGATTTATTGTTGCTGTTGATTGTCTATATATGCCCAAACTCTATCTCAATACCTGGAATACAGCAGGTACTTAAATTCTTGTTCAACAATTCTCTTTGTCTACTAAACTAGCTGTTTCACCACTGCAAGTTATTGCAACTTGTTATAGGTTCCCAAACTAATTGTCCTTCTGACAAATGCCAACTGACTTCTTTCCTCTATCAAGGTCAAATAAAGTTATACACTCCTTACCTACATCAACCTAAAGCTCTTGGGATATATCTCATCCCCATTTTAACTTTAGTTTCTAACATCTCACAAAAATACGAAGTCTCCTCCACACAAGGGTTCTCCTAATTGTCTGCCTCACTTGAATTTCCAAATTATCTAATCTCCTGAATACATAGAGGGGTGTTCTAGGCTGGAGAGATAAAGACATACCTTTCTCCTTCCCTCTAAAGACAATAAACCCAAAATTCCTTGTCCCTTTCTGTCCCGGTGATGGAACAACTAGGTCAAGAAAAACAGAGCTGAACTCTCTAGTGAAGTTCCCCAAATGATTCCAAAGGCAGGCCCATTAACACAAAAGAAATGAAAAAGTTCCACTGATGAGTTCTACCCTGGGAAGATAATCCAATTCAGACAAATGGCATAGACACCTGCCAAAATCATTGAGGTAGTTAATTCCTGGGGTCAGGGACTTCCGAACCATTATCCTGCTCACTTTTCCTTCATGGTCAGCTTCCCCTTGACCCTGAAGTCAAAGTCAAAGCCAAACTGAACAGTCAGACAATCAGAAATGCTGAAAGTCAGGACCTGCCAAAGAAATAAGTCAGTCACCCAGAGGAGTCAATAGACTTTCTTTCCTTTAAACTTAAATATCATTTTTTTTATTTTTTAGTTTTTTAGTTTTTGCAAGGCAATGGGGTTAAGTGGCTTGCCCAAGGCCACACAGCTAGGTAATTATTATATGTCTGAGGCTGGATTTGAACTCAGGTACTCCTGACTCCAGGGCCAGTGCTCTATCCACTATGCCACCTAGCCGCCCAAAGATCAATTTCAAGATTCAATTCAACAAATTCATCTAAAGCACCAGTTGGAAGAAGAGTACCAAGCTAGAGACTAAGAGGCAACTAAAGTTTCTATTGTCCATGGTCTCTGTTTGTCTCAGAGTTTTACAGTTCAGTTGATTATAATGACTGATATTAAACCTGATTCTAACTGATTGTGACTCAGAGTATTAAAGAATAAGCCCACAATAAGACCCCAAAATCAACAGTCCTTCCTTAGGCTCCTGTGGAATCTTACTTTCAGTGTCTCTACCCATACACTCCCCACTTCATAGAAGTAATTTGTTTGTTCTGAAAGGGGAATCATTCATTGATCCATCCACTCAAGCAACAAGTATTTACCAAGCATCTGTGTGGGATGGCAGGAACTGCAGATCTCTACCAAGTCTCAGGCTAAGGCTCTCCAACCCAAAGCTTGGTAACCCAGGACCAGAGTTCTTAAGGGCTACTAGTGATTTCTTGCTTGGAAGAGAAAGTTTGGCATAGTCTCCCCAGTAAGAAAAAAGGGTCAGAAGGTAGAATTTCAACTCTTTCCTGAAATAGTAGCCCAACCCCATGTCTGCATGGGAAACTAACTGAGCAGGCTAAACAAGGAAACACCTTATTGATTCCACAAGTGCTTGCCTTAACTTCCTCCCACTTCAGCTCAAAGCAGAAGGTGGAGAGACTGAATTCATACCTTATTTTTGCATCTGATTCTTCTCTCCTAGGTCACTTGAGTCATGTTCCCTTTCCAAAATGCCTTGGCCTTCCTCTTTGTGTTTATCCAAATCCAACCCATCCTTCAAACTCCTGTTCAAATCTTGCCTCTTCCAGAAAGCCTTCTCTGATTGCTCTGGCTCACATTTGTCCCTTTTCTGACATCCTAAAGCAAACATTGTCTTCATTCTTTATTTAAACATTTAATATTACAATGGTTTCATATTATTACTGTTTTATATTCTTTGAAGATGGGAGGTCTCTGGGATGACATGAAGGCAACATTTGGTCCCATCAAAGGTTCTGCCAGACAACAGAATTTAAGCTCTGATCAGTCCTATCAAACTGGAAAAACTTTTGAGTACAGGCCAGTTAACACAGTATATGTATGTTATCCAATGACCAGCTTTAGCTAAGTTAAGAAAAAAAAGTCAATAATACTTTGACTGCAGGGGGATGCATTTTTTTGGCCATGGCAACTTTCAAAGACCATCTACTAAGTCACGGAGGAAGACATCAACAATATCATAGATCCTTAAAGTGTCTGGGTACACATATATGCTGCACATAAAGGTGCACATATAATAGACAAGACTGATAATGGATAATAAAGGAAATGCAGAGTAGAATGAATAGCACAAGATGGATTATGTTTGGGGTCTACAGGTTGTAAAATGTTACTAACAATGACTTGCCCATGAAAGTGGTATTAAAAAAAACACAAACAAGGGGGTAGCTAGGTGGTGCAATGGATAGAGCACCAGCCCCAGAGTCAGGAGGTACTGAGTTCAAATCCAGCCTCAGAAATTTATTACCTGGCTGTGCGACCTTAGGCAAGTCACTTAACTCCACTGCCTTGCAAAAACCATGAATTAAGGAAATTTAGAGAGCAATTCATGTAACTCTCTCATTGGAAGAACCAGAGGAAGGCCTCTTACATGCTGGATGGATGCCCTTAGAAGGATGTGACAAAAAGACATGGACAAGAATCATGTGGGACTTCAGTGTGTACCAGCAGTGGAAGTACCTTCAAATATGTTTGTACTTGGGGTTCAACTCGATTGACTACCACAAATTATTTTCTTTTTTTAACTTAAAGATTTTATTTTGAGTTTTACAATTTTCCCCTAATCTTACTTCCCTCACCCCACCCTCTCAAATGATTTTCAAACAAGAACTATATTCTCACTTTTGAGAGAGCTTGGTGGTGCAGTGGATAAAACATCCAGCCCTAAAGTCAGGAGGACCTGAGTTCAAAACTAGCCTCAGACACTTGACACTTACTAGTTGTTGGGGTTTGTTTGGTTTTTTTTTTTTTAACATTTTGGTAACTTTTGGTATCCTTTGTCTCCACTGTAATTCAGTGTATTTTATTTTATGAATTTAAAAACCTTATTCTGAGAAGAGGTTCATGGGCTTCACCATAATGTCCAAGGGGTGGGTCCAAGACACCGGTAGAATAGAATGGAAAGGGCCAGTCTATAATAGTTATTGTGCCAAGAAATACAGTATCATTTAAGCATCTGATAATCACTGCTTTTAAATCTAGTGGCAAATCCAAGACCAAGTGCAGAGTGAGAGAAGGAAGATATTTTGGCCATGATGCTTAAAGGTTTAGAGGGAGGGAAGAGAAAAAAAATCAACCCAAATCACTTTTCCTGGGAAAATTGGTTTTAAAATCTATACTCTGTGAAATCAAGGAGATACCCAATTTCTATCTTCTTCAGACTACCATCTTCAGAAGCAAAAGTTTGGAGGACAATGTAACAAGTATTCTTGGATCAATCTACAAATGATAAAGAAGGAAGGAAGTTATCACTTCATCCCTTTGTCCAGAACTAGATTTTGGACCATGTGAATTCTCACTCTGAAGAAATCTAACAGCCATCTTCCACTAAATCCCAACTACAAAGATGAGTTGGTCCCAAGGTTTCACTTCCAACAAGATTGAATTTAGGGTCTTCCACAAGCTTCAAGGTGTCAAGAGTGGAAATGATTGAAATTCTAAGATTGGGCTACAACAATACCTTGCACTCTCAGACAATCCCTCCAGCCTTGAATTTTTCCCTGGTCTTTTCTCAGCCTGAGGTTCCTATTCAGTGCTGCAGAAGGGTTTGTTCCCCCCTCATCCCCAAAGTTGAAGTGAAGAACAATGAATGTGCTTCTAAGATTGACCCAATCTTAGATGCAAAAATACAGAAGAGAAAAATGTCAATTACTAAATTGGATTCATTCAATCAATTTAATAATATCAAACTTTTACTATGTGCTGGTGCTAAGTACAAATAATACTAAGAAAGAAATAATTCTTATTCTCAAGAAATTTATGTCCTAATGAGAGAAGACAACAAGTACAGCTGATAAATAAAAAAGAATAAATGTAGAGACACTAAATACAAAGTAGTTTGGGAGGAAATACACTAGTAATTGAGGGTTTCAGGAAAGGCTTCTTATAGAAAATGTTACTCAAAGGAAGAGATCAATTCTATGAGATGAAGCAAAAAGGTAGTGCATTCCAGGATTGAGGACAACCAGATGGAGCTGTGGGTGTTTGGAATAGAAGGCAGGTCAGTTTGGTTAGACAATAGAATATGGCCGAAAGAGAAATGGGAAGATAGGTTGGGGGTCAGATTGTGAAAGTCCATAAAAATCAATATATTAAAGTTTATATTTTGTCCATCTACATTCAGAGGTTATCAAGATTTAGAATGAAAGTACCCAACCACCTCAATTTTTCAAGAAAAGAAAACTGAGGCCCAGAGTAAGTAACTATCTTACCCTAACTCTTAAAGGTCCTGATTCAAACCCAGGTCCTCCAACTTCAGTTTCTTTCCTCTAGAAGACTTTGCCCAGGGTTCTTTCAGATAAGCTAAATCAGGCTCTCTTTAGCAAGACCACTATACATGCCATCATGGTCACCATAGGATCCCAGTAATATCTCAGGTTCTCCAATCATCCATGTCCTGAATTCCCATTCCAGTGCAGATGAAGGGACCTGGGGATGGTTTGTTTTATACATTGTTTTGCTTTCTCAGAAGCAAAGTACAGGTCCCTGCTTTAGGGAAGAAACAAAGGCAATACTGGCCATAGAAAGCAGCCAATTAATCTTGGTCAACACCATCCGCCAGGGTGAGTCATCCACCCCAAGTCAATTTACATTTTTATTAAATCACACAGGAAAATTAGAAACATTATTACTTCCCTCCTTTCTTTAACCTATTCTCTCCCTTATTCACCTTACCACACACACACACACACACACACACACACACACACACACACAACCAAGGGGAGGGGGTAAATAGAATCATTTTTATTAACCCTTTCTTCACTTTCATCTGACTATGTGTCCCTCAATTTTCTCCCCCACTTTTCTATCTGTGCAAATTATAGGATTCAAAACTGATGGGGATCTTAGAATTATCTGGTCCAGTTCCTTCATTTTATAGATGAGAGAGCCAAGGATCCAGAGTTAAAAGACATGACTTTTCCCAAGGTCATACAGGTAACCAATTGCAGAGAAAAGACTTAAACCCAGACCCTCTACCTACAAATCAATGCTATTTACACTACTATACTATACTCTATAATATATCTCCTACTTAACTTTCAGGATCCAGCTCCTCCAACAGGTCTCCTACTATTCTCATTCACAATTTTTGAAGATTCTGAGACATTCCTTTGGCCACTGTGTCAAACTTTACCATCTTCTATGATCTATTTGTCACATGTAATTTATCACAGTGAGATCCCAAGGTCCAAGGGCAGAGTTTCATAAGTGGTCAGGATCTCCCACAGTATTTAGAAGAAGGTCACCTATCTCAGAGGTTCTAGGTAAAGACTGACTGACTCAAAGGAGAAGGACCGAGAAAGATGAGGAGTCCACACAGGCCAGTAAACAGAGTATCAACGTGGGCCCATGTTCTTGAAGAGAACCCAGGCATAGCTCTATTGTACATACAGATTGCTCATAGGCATGCACAATATAAACAAACATAGCCAGAGCACGTGTACATACAAGCACAGGCAGAGAGAGATTGCTTCAGTTGTTCATGGCTCCAACCATCAGGCCAAGTCCCTGCTTGTGTGGGAAAGCATTGTTTTCTAGCAGCCTGGTCTGGCTGTCACAACATAGCTGTCAGGTCACCTTTCTAGGTTCCTGACACAATCAGCCCAACCTGAGTCACTTACAAACCCGAGACATGGGCAGAGGTAGCTACCCAGAAGAGGGGACAAAATGGGAGGGAGATGTGTCCAAGGACAAATACTCCTAGAAGGTGAAAAATGAGCATATATCCAGATATCTGGAGAGTTCAAAGAACATATTCACCATGCAAGTATAGATAATCTCTCTTAGAGACTCAACATACATATCTGGGTCCAAATTTCTATGTCCTAAGGTCCCTTACAACATCTTTAAGGTCACTTCTGGTTCAGCTCCTTTCAAGCTCTGATGGTAAATGTCCTAAGGTTCATTCTAAAGAGCTCCAACATTCTATTCTAAGGACCCCTCTTGCTCAGCCTCCTCCAAGTTTTGATGGTCTGTCTTAAGGTTCCTTATAAAGGGTTCCAAGATTTTATATTCTAAAGTCCATCCTGGCTCAACTCCTTCCAAGCTCTGATGGTCTATATCCTAAGTCCTTCTGGCTCCAACATTCCACATTCTAAAATCCCTTGCAGTTTTGCCATTCTAAGCTGGGGCTTGCTTTGGTTTCACCTGGTTGTATAAGCCCTGGGTTGTTGGGCTTGGCCAAGGGTGGGAGACAGAAGATATTCATGATCATTCTATTGTATTTTAACCTTACACTCCCTCATCCCAGAATTTGTAATTCATTCTAACATTTCCACTTCATTTCTCCTAAACTGTAGTCTAGACCCTTGCTCTAGTAGTGTAACCTTGCCCTTTTGGAATTTTGCTTCAATGTATACTGAATGAGTCAAATCCTTCCAGTGTTCAAGGTCCGTTCCAGTTGTAACATTCTATGTTCTAAAGTCTCATAAAGTTCTATAATTCTATCAATCAATTAACTCTCTTTCTCAAAACAACTGACTTATTCACATATCCAGAACTATGCTATCATTACATCTCCCTGGATTTCTCTCCTCTAATCCCTTTGAAACTCACTTGAAAATTCAACTTCTTTAGGAAGGAGAGTAATAACTATTCTACAAGAAGTTCATTTCAATGCCCATTAATACTAGGGCCTTCCTTCTGTTGATCATCCCTAATTTGTCCTGTATATATCTTGTTAGTGCATAATTGTTTTCATGCTGTCTCTCCCCATTAAACTATGAGCTCCTTAGGGGCAGGAACTGTCTTATTTCCATCCCAGACCATAACATAGTGCCTTCACAAAGATACATAGTAGGCATTTGACAAATGTTTATTGACTAAATCAATCAATCAACATTTTAAACATTGACCCACTTACAATCTCTATATATTCACATCTTCATCAAGTAAAATTTCATTAATTTATATGAGGTAATACAGAATATGTATGGATAAGTATTGTGGATACTGATGAAGCTTTTCTTTATGCTCTATGGAAAAAAGATCATCAAATCACTTAAAGATAAAAACAAGTTGGAAAAGAGAATATTAATCTGTTGGCAATGAAACACCTTTTGAAACACTATTTAATATAAATGCATTATAAGCCAAGTCTAGTCCTTGATTTGTTGGTGCTTTCCTGAGATAATTACAAATCATTCTTATCTAGTCTTGAAAGCATGTCCTCTGCTACTTAACAGTAATTCATAAACCTATTTCTATTCACTATCTTTACTTCAAAGTAATAAACCAGAACCTCTTTCAGAATATTCCACAATTCAGGTGAACCTTCCTCCCAAAATTACAACATAAATGTCAGCTACTACAACAATTATTACTATAGGAAAATAATAGTGATAAAAATTGTTCCATTTTGAGGCAGTATGGCATGGTAGATAAGAAGTGCTGGGTTTGAATTTTAATCTGAGTCACTTATTGATGTTAGATAGCACAGTGAATACAGCACTGGTCTGAAGGCGAAGACCTCTACTCTCGGACACTTACAAGCTCTATATGACTCCTTGCAAGTCTCAACCTCTCTCAACCTAAACTTCCTCATGTGTAAAATGGGAAAAATTATAGTCCCTACCTCACAGGGTTGCTTTGAGGCTCAAATCAGATACATGTAAAAGGTGCTTTGTAAAACTCTGAAACACTATATAAATACTAGCTATTATTATTCCAAATGATTAACTGCATACACAAGTTATATACTTTCCATATTCCAGTTATCTTGCATAAACTAAACTACTAAACTAAACAACTAAAATAAAGGAGCTTTTCAGGTAAGAAAAGCTATCTAGACCTATCTTTGAAGTAGGTATGATGTGATAAAGGCAATTCCATGTAGTTTCAGATGTCAGACTGGGTTTGGATCTTAGCTCTATGACCCTATAAGCCAAGTGACTTGTCCTCTCCAACTTCCAATTTCTTCATCTGCATAATGATAACCAATTCCCTCCCTCACTGCCTCAGAAGCTGATTGGGAGGGGGCAATTATGATAAAAATGGAAATAATTTTCATTGTTGATACTACCTCTACCTCCTGGCACATGTAAATACATATGCACTGAAACATACATACACACATGCTCTACACACAAAAGTCTCAATAATGGTGTGGAGGACAAATTCTCAATTGTTAGAAGAGTACTCATGGGTATTTCTGTACCTTTTCTGATAAACATGGCTCCAAGAGGGCTGTTTTGTTTTTGTAGGTGGGGGGGAGGGAAAGGCAAAGAGAACAGTTCGTTTTCCTTAACCAATTTAAATACTCATTATGAAACTGCTATGATGTGGCCCCAGCATTTCTGAACTCCTGGTTTCTCATCCTGTTTCCCCCTCCCCTTGTTTTCCTTGGCAGTGGCTGACCCAGATTTCATAATGAATGAATCCATGCAGTCTAGTTGAGACTTTAATTATTTTCACATCTCTTCATCATACATTATGCATTCACAATAAAATAAACACCACACCACAATTAATTTAAGTTTCAATTGTTCACTCCAGCCTCTCACTAGCAACCCAATGACTGAAGGGGTAGGGAGAGGCTTAAGGGGGGAGGGAGGACATAGGGAAGGGAAAGGATTCTTTCTTACTTCACATTTAAAAAGAAGTATCCAGGGGCAGCTAGGTGGTACAGTGGATAGAGCTCCGGTCCTGAAGTCAGGAGAACCTAAGTTCAAATCCGACCTCAGATGCTTAATAATTATCTAGCTGTGTGACTTTGGTCAAGTCACTTAACCCCACTGCCTTGCAAAAATAAAAAATAAAAAAAGAATTATCCAGTGAGAGCTAGCTAGTACAATGGATAAAAGCATTGAGCTTGGAGTCAAGAAGACTCCTCTTCCTGAGTTCAAATCTAGCCTCAGACACTTATTAGCTATATAATTCTGGATAAGTCACTTAACCTGTTTGCCTTAGTTCCCTCATCTGTAAAATGAGCTGGAAAAGAAAATGACAAACCACTCCAGTATCTGTCAATTTGCTCACAAATTATCAAATATGGCTGAAAAGACACAACAAAATCCAGCGAATACACAGTGTCTAATCTAAAGGCCAGTCAATCATTCAATTAGCATTTATAAAACCCCTTCTATTTACTAGACACTAGGCTAAGCACTGGGGATACAGAGAAAGGATGTCCATCAAAACAGGTTCCCATCTAATTGGGGAGACAACCTACAAACTATCAGGAATTCAAGGGATTGGATCATGCTTGCAAAGTGGCTTGGGAGACAGAACAAGAGATATGAAGTTAAGAGGGTCTAGATTCAAATCCTAATTCTTATTACTGCTTTGGAGAAATTCTTGTACAGGCAGGCTCAGGATGATAGCTGTAGGACTAGAAGGGGAAGAAGTGGGGCCAGATGTACCAACTCATCTAATCCAACCCACAGATGAGAAGAGTGAAGACTATGGAAGTTAAATGACTTGTCCAAAGTCACCCAAGTAGCTAAAAGGCAGAAGTAGAATTTGACTCCAGACCCCCTAACTCCAGAGTCAACACTTTCTCCACTGTACCACGCTGTAAAGAAAGACTAAAGGAATTCTTAGGGGCCTTTCTAATGATCTTTTGAATCAATCTCCCTGCGATCATTCCTCATTTATCTAATAGATATCTTGTTATCCTTACTTCCTTACCTGTTCCCTTCCCTTTCCCCCCAGTCATGATTTTACTACAGTGCTATGGAAAAAAGAATGGAATTAGAGGTCAAGAGATATGAGTTCGGAGTCCCCACCAATTTAATTGTTACTTTTCCCTCACTGGACTCAATTGTTTAGTGAGTAAAAGGAGCCAGTGGGATTGTATAATTTCTAAGCTGTCTGCCAGGAAATAGAATAATTTATACAATAATAACAGTATTGTACAAACAAACAACTCTGAAAAACCAAAGAAAAATAATCCATGCAATGACCAACCACAATTTCAGAGGTCTCATCGTGAAGTTTGCAACCCATCTCCAAAAAGAGGTATTAGACTGAGAGTCTATTTTTAGATTTGGTCAGTATTAGTCATTTTGTTTATTATGCATTTTTGATAGGTTCTTGGGGGTATTTTTGCTCCCCTTCTATGAGGAAAGGGGGTAGGGGTGAGAATAAATAGATTTGTGTTAAGATTTTAAAAAAAAGGATACAACAGGTCAACTGTTTCCTCGCTCTGTGATATTGGAGGAGATGGGCTTCAATAGAATGACTGAAATTTAATTTTGCAAGAAGAAACAATTGTATGGGGATTACTGGAGTCAGTTTGAACTGGAAAAGTGATTGCTAAATTTTCTATATGAGCATTTGTATCTCAGAAATCAACAAATGCCACAAATCTGGCATGATTTATTCACAGACTTTAGCTACTAAGTAGTTAGCACACTCTCAAAGAAAAATCTACAAAGGTCTAGGTTTCTTTTTTAAAAGATCTAGAAGAGGTCTTTGAAATTCTCTGGTCCTAGGTCCTTCCTGCTACAGACAGATAAACTGAGACCCAGAGAGAAAAAAGAAAGAACTCAAAGTTTCATACTCTTAAGTACAATGCTCTTGGATCCTGTTACTTCATAAAGAAAAACTGCCTGTTCCCTGTTCCGCCTATGGCCTTCTTTCATGAAGAGGATTTCATTATCCAAGAAAGGAAGGAAAGACAAAACAATGAGGAATCCGAAAACTTCACTTTCAGTTGCCTCCCTCAGTGACCAATTCAAGGCTGACTGCAACTAATTGGTAATGATATAGACAAGGGGAAAAAATCAGGACCTAGGAATTCAGCAGAAGCCAAATGTTAGACTTCTTGATATTCAGAATGCTCTACAACCTCCCTGGGATTCTTGGCCATGACAATAACACAGAAACCTGGTGTCTGAGTCACCTGCAAAAAGAGCCTGTTTTCCACCACAAATGTATTACAGCCTAGTATGCAACGACACCCTCATAAGCCAGCTGTCGAGTGTGGCAGAGAGGTTTGGTTGGGGTGGCTTTATATAAATTCTTCTGGTTTCCCTCCTGCCCCATTGCTGAGTCAGGAATCCAGACAGTCAAGTGTGGCATGACCCAGATCCCTGAAGTATTACAATATAGAAAACCATATAATGATCTGGCACTAAGAATTAGCTTAAAGTAGGCCTCTGCATGATAACTGTGGGCAGAGGTTGAGGAATGGGACAGAAAAAGAGGAAGTGGTCACAAATTCCTAGAACCTTAGAACATAGAACAATAAAGCAGAAAAGACTTTCGAGCATGTTATTACAAGTACATTACAACTCCAAGAGACTTTTGTTTTACAGATGGGGTAACTGAAGTCAAGAGAGGTAAAGGAACTTACCCAAGATAATGAAGTTAGTTGATCTTAAGTAGAATTATAGCTACACACAAACAAACACACATATTATATTCTCCTGATTCCTAGAATGGAGAAAAATGAAGGTTCCCAACCACACTACAAATTTGTGCAAGACCTTGTGAGAGCCTGGTGCTGGAAATACAAATATAATCAGATAAAATTCTTGTCTTCAAGGAGGAAATAATAGTGTATATATATATATATATATATATATATATATATATATATATATATGGCATGAACTCAAATTACTGGAGTATAGATTAATAAACTTCTTAACACCATGGAGGAAATAATAGAGAATATAAGGTGTGAATTCAAATTACTAAAGATTAGGCTATCTCAGCAAAGGAAAGATTCTGGTACCATCTAAATACAAACTCTAGTCTGCATCCATGGCAGAGAACATGCCTAGAATTTAGGGCCATATCGAGATAGGGAGACAGGAAGAAGGAAGACTGAACAACCATGCTGTTAGTAAAACCAAGGCCAGGGGAAAGCTTAGAAGGGGACCATCTATTACCATTCTTCATCCAAAATCACACATACTCAGGGAAGACAGATAGAAATCCCATAAAGCAATAATGTTCTACTGTAATAAAAGCCACATTCAGTCCCCTTTTCAGCTGATAGGGATAGAATTACCATGCCTCTAATCAAAGGATTAGCTGTTAAGTCTTTTCTCTCTGTCCCTCTCTGTCCCTCTCTATCCCTGTCTCTCTCTCTCTCTCTCTGTCTCTCTGTCTCTCTGTCTCTCTCTCTCTCTCTCTCTCTCTCTCTCTCTCTCTCACACACACACACACACACACACACACACACACACACACATTCAGGGAAAGCAGGTGCTCTCAACCTGTTTAAATATTTTTGCCCTTTTTCATTCAAACGAACAGAAAAGGTTATCACAGTCAGTGAAAATAGTGATTGTTAATTGTTTTCTGATTGGCTGATCTGGAGGTAGGTCCAGAAGCACCAATAAAAGGAGCTGGAGCAGCATTCTCTAAGTTTCTTCTCAGGCTTGTGCTATAATCGGCTAAGCCTGAAAGGCCAGGTGTTTTAGTTATTATTAGAAGTTAGGGTAATAATAAAGCAATCATAAGGATAATGATAATTCAGGATATTTCCCTCCTATCCCAGTGACCCATATATTAACTCATTACCCCTTCCATAGTACCCACGTTAAATATAGACAGAGAGCAGCATCCTCAGCTCCCTGTTAAAAATGAAAGAAACTGATTAAATTTCATAAAAAGTTACAGCTTGTCTAGTCCCAAATCTGTCATTTTATCGATAGGAAAACAGCGGTCCAGAATGAGAAAGTAATATTCCTGAAGTTATATTGGGAGGAATATCAGAAACACATAATGTCAGAACTGGAAGGGATCTTAAAACATAGAACATCAGATCTGAAATAGACCTTAGAACATCAGATCTGGAAGGAAACCTAAGAGCATAAAATGTCAATTCTGGAAGAAATCTTAGAACACAGAGCATCAGATCAGAAAAAGACTTTAACTTGAATATTAATTAGAACTAAAAAGTCCCTTAGAACACAGACAATCAGAGCCAAAGCCTTCAAAGTCAAAGCTCGAGAGAACATTAGTACCTAGAACCTCTCCACTTGTCAGTACCAAAGCAGATCTGACACCAGTGCTCTTCCAGGGGAGCTCCCAATCACTCCCATTTTAATTGTGTCTGTCTGATCTACACCATGGTTGGGAAAGGGGGCTTTAGAGAAGGGAGAAGAAAAGACTTCATATTTGTTCTGATTTGTAAATCACTCTGGAGATCCCTGGATCAAAGGGTCTTAAGTAAGTGTTGAGTTTAGTAATTATTTTGCTTTGGCCTCAGTTAATGGGCCATAAACACAAAGGCTAGATGGGAGACCTACAGCAAGCGCCCTCATGATAAGGACTATGGAGCAGAACAGGTCAGCAGGCTGCTGCCCCAGAGGAGGAAGTTACTGCCCATGTATCTTCAGAGAACCTACAGAGTCGCAGGAACCAGAAATGAAAGGACCCCCAGACTCACCTTCCTACATACATGTACACTCATACCCCTACACACCCTTTTGAATTCCTCCATTGACCACAGGGAATAGACAGAGGGCCATGGGTACCAGGGGGAAGCACACCAGAGACCCCTCCGCCTCTGCAACCATGCGGGGGAAGTCAGTAGGGTCAGAGCAAAATACAACAGAGACAGCGTGTGCTGTTTATTCAGGTTCATAAATCAGCCCCCTGTCGATGCAGTGGGACTGACTGTCCCCTAAATCATTCGCTGTCCCGACATGTGGATAAACTACCCACAGCTAAGATCACAGCTGGCCTTCTAGCCTTGTTTGGAAGTGGCCCCTTTACATGGGGGTTTCCTGAACACAGACTCCCCCCTTCACCAACCATCCAGGAAAGGAAGTGATGGATGGGCAGCCTTCATGGTTCCCTATACCTACAGGAGATGGCCCTGCCTTCATTAAAGACTCCTCCTTGCTCAAACGCCACCAGAACCACAGAATACAATATTTTAGAATAGAAAGAGACTAAAAGGTTCTCTAGTCATAGGATCAATTGATAATCTTTTTATTAGGTACCCACTATGGCCCCTGAGATCATCTAGCATCCAAGGGTTCTTAACTCCTTGGGAGACTCTGAGACTAGAATTAGGAAGACCCGAGTTTAAATCTAGCTTCACACACTTAAGCCAGACAAGTCATTTAACCTCTGTCTCAATTTCTTCAACTATAAAGTGGGAAGAATAATAGCACATATTTTCTGAGAGCTGTTATGATGATCAAATGAGATAACTGTAAAGTGATTAGCACAGTGCAAAACCCATAAGGAAGTGCTATGCAAACATTAGCTACTTTAACTATCATTATCATTTATCATTATTATTATTATTATTATTACTACTACAATCATCATCATTATTACTATTATTATTACCTTCATAACTATATTATTATTATTATTATTATTATTATTACTGCCTCACTGGCTTGTGTTTGAGGATTAAATCCGACCTTTGCAAAAACACAGCACCTAGGACATAACAGGCATTGGATAAATGACTGTTCCCTTTCCCTTCCCCTTCCTCTTCTGTGGAAAGATTTCAGCAGGGTTCAGGAATTTGTATGGGGGAGGGAAATTTCATCTTTATTTTCACTAATCTTTAATTTAGTGTTGATATTTCCTTCGATCATGAATTTTTTAAAAAATTATTTTGAAAAGGGGTCCATACACTTTGCCATAAAGTCAAGGGGGTTCATGGCAATTTAAAAAAAGGGTAAGAACTCCTGATCTAAGCCTACCCTTTATTATAAAGATGAGGAAACAGGCTGAGAAAAGTTACAAGGTTTGCCCATGGTAACACAGTTAGTGACAGAGCTACAACTCAAAATCAAGCTTCTTATGGGTTCAAGTCTCACCTCTGATGCTTCCAACCTATGAAGCCTAGAACATCACCTAAAGCCCCCCAAGCATCAATCTCATCACTGTCATCGCTGTCCAAACTAGACAGCTTCTAGGGGCCCGTTCAGTTCTCGATCTAAGCCGCCACTCTGGACAAGGGCCCTCTTCACCACCCATACTGCCTCTACCTTTCTGTTTTATGGGAATGAGTCTCATCTTCCTATTTCCAGCCCTCCCAGGCCACAGACAACGTCTTAGAGTTAGGTCTTATCTTCCCCATAACACCCATGTCACCCAGACGAGGACCAAGTGCATCATCATCAAGTCTCACCCACCAGGCAGCTGAGTAATCTTTCACCAAGCTGTGCCCCAGGACACCCAAAGTCTTAAGGCAGCCCCTACTTTGTTCTCTAAATATTTCTCCAAACCAGACTCAGGATGCCACCTGGAAAAAGGGCTTCCACTCCAGAGAGGTATTGGTGTTGGCTGCCCACTTGCTAGGTAGTCGCTGTGGAGGAGACAGTAAAGCCAGCTGTGATTTTGCCAACTGCTTTCCTGGGCTGGGGGGAGGGGGGGGCAGAAGAGGAATGGGCAATCTTCATGCCCCTTCCTCCTGTTTTCACAGCAAGGTTCCAACATTATCTCATCAAGCAGAACCGATGTCCACAAGGACATCTCATTCACTCATACCCATCAGTTTTTTTTTCTAGGGATGAACTTCCAAAAGCCTCCCGGCCGGAGCCAAAGTTCAATGTTCCTTTATGAAAGCGGAGGGGGGCAGGCAGGGTAGGAGCTCAGCCACCCAGGCATGTGTGTGCCGGATCCCAAACTGTCACAAAGTGTCTCACTGAAGTCATTTGATGCCAGGCCCAGACGGACGGCCTGCCCCGTCTGTTCAAAAGAACTCAGGTGGACACTCCCCCTCCAGACATTCAAGTTACTGTTTGGCTTCCTTGCTGTTGTTTATAGTAACCCGGGAAAGCTTTAACTCCTACTTCCCTGCCAACTTTCACATTTTCCTACTCCCCGCCCTGCACACTCCGGCTCTGTTATTCTAGGCCTGCTCCAGGTCGCTTGGGTTCCCATTCCCAGCTCTGCACACTAGATGCTTGCTTGCAGGCACCAGACAGTGTACCCCAGTTTATTTTTCTAGGATTTTTCAGAAGCCCTGGCTCTGTTACAGTTTGTTTAGGGGTTGAGTTTGGGGCCTCCTCAGGATAGCAGAGACCAGAAAGAATTCAGCGATGAAAAAAAAAAGCCATTTGAGAAAATGAAAACCGAATTCCAGTCAGAGACTGAAAATAAGATTTGAATCCTTCTCAATCTTTAAATAGCAGAGGGGGCAAAACTGGGAGACCACAGGGGAGCAACTTGATTGTAAGCACAAAGAGATACAATTTTCAATTCAAATTCCTACTCTACAAAAGAAACTCTACTAGGCATGGATGAGAGATAAAGACTAAACTGGAAGAGAAACATCACCCTTAAGGAGTCTACATTTTACTGGTATGCATATACTGGCCAATAGGAACATAGGCAAGTATAGTACAGAAATAATTACAGAAAGAAAAGTACAAACCATTGGAGAGGATCACACAAAGACTTGCCCCAATGGAGGAGCTAACATCTCAGCTGAGCCTTGAAGGACAAGAGGGAGAGATGAATTCTAACAATGGGAAATAGTTTTTGTAAATGCAAAGGGGGTGGAGGGAGAGAAGTTTGATCAACATTCAGTATTCCCATTTGGCTGAGATGTACAGTTTGTAAAAGAAAGTAATATAAAATTAAGGGTAGAACAACAGGGGGAGCCAGATTGTGAAAGGCTTTGAATGACATGCTAAAGAGATTATATCAGATCCACTAGTCAAGGGGGAGCCATTGAAGATTTTGGAGCAAGGGAAATGACATGTGGTAAGGCCTATATCATTCTGACAACTGTGTGGAGGATGTAATGGGGAGAACTGAAGAAAGGGTATATTTACTATTACTTTGGACCATGGACAAATTACTTAGTCTCTCTGGGCCTCAGTTTTCTCATCTGTAACTTGGGAGAGTTGTGTTTGATTAAGCACCTTGATTAAGGTCCCTTTCTGTTCTAAGTCTCTGCTCTGTAAAGTTAAAAGAACAGGTGTTATATTTCCCATTAAGGGAGGAAGAGATAGAAGGAAGGAATAGAAGGAAGGAAGGAAGGAAGGAAGGAAGGAAGGAAGGAAGGAAGGAAGGAAGGAATAGGAAGAGAAAAAGGAAAAAAGAAAGAAAAAAAAATAAATGACCTGCCTCAGGTACTAAAGATCATTAGGAACAACTCTTAAGTGCAAAATACACTTACCAGGAAGATAGACATCCTGAGTCTTAAGCCTAGTTAAGTCTCAGTGGGTATTCCTCTAAAATGAGAGACTTGGACTTAAAAGATTTTTAAGATCCTCCCCAGTTCTGATAATATAAATTTCTGTGGTCCTAACCCCCAGCCTGGGTTTCTTTCTCCTACATAAAATGCCTCTTTTCTGCCTAAAACCAATGACACAGACTAGGAAAATGAAAGACTAAACGCAGAGATTCCCAGAATCCTGATCACCATTTCCAATCTCCACTGTTAAGTAAGAGCCCTCTATCTATCCTACCTTCTCTCTCCTCCACAACAGACTAAGCCACAACAGAATCTAATTTAAAAAGCAAAAATTTCAGAGCAAATATTATTTTCTCCAGATGAATCACTAAACTTAGTGGGCATCACCCATACTTTCCTGGGCCCTAAAACTTCCTAAATATGTATTTTAAGCATCTAAAATTCCAAAGACTTACTCTGAGAAAAATGACACATATTACAAGGTGAAAGAATATTGGCTTCAGAGTCCAAGAAACAGGATTCAGATCAGACTAGATAACCTCTATAATCTCTTCTAGCTCTTAAATCTGTGGTCCTACTATTATTAAACATCCAACATGTTGGATTCCAGAGAGGTATTTGTACCATAACATTGACACTGGGTAAATATTTTACTATATACAAACAGAACTTGCGACAGGGAAAAAAAACACCACCAGCACAATTTGAAGGTAAAACATCTTCTTGACTGATCTGATGAGGGAATGAGTGTAATGCCTAATATCCTAGATGCCTCTGGGCTTCCAAGTACTACTCGTATGGCCTATATTTTGGAACTCTAAATTTAAGAACTAAAGGGGCCAATTATCTATTCCTATCTGTCATTAGGCACAAGGGATAAAGTGTTGGGCCTGGAATTAGGATTCGAGCCTCAGACATTGAGTGACCCTGGCCAAGTCATGTAAACTTTTGCTTCAGTTGCCTCATTTGTAAAAATGGGGACCAATAATAGCTCCTCATCCAAGAGGCTATTGTAAGGCCAAGGTGAGAGAATATTTGCAACTTAGACTTAAAGCATAGAACAAATATTATACATCATTATTACCTAGTTGACATTCCTCAGTATAAGCTGTAAGATTTGAATACAAGATTTCTGGCATCAAATTAAGATCTCTTTCTATCCCATCGATATGTCCTGCTTGACTGTGAAGCTTATCAAGTTCTTTAATCACAACACCATGTTAACACTACCATTTTATAGATTAGCAAACTGAGGTTTTGTCCATAGTCACAAATCTAATTATTAACAAAGCTTAGATTTCAAAATTAAACATCTTACATCAAAGTTAGTGTTCTTGCCACCTCATCAATAATTCTTCCAAGTATAAGCCTCTTGGAAAAACTTATCTGTCTGTTGATTTGTTGCTGTTCAGTCATTCAGTCATGACAACTCTTTGTGACCTTGTCCTATGGTTCTTTTCCCATGGATTAAGTCAAACAGAGTTTAATTGACTTGTCCAGGACCACACAGTTACTAAGTGCCTGAGACTGGATCTGAACTCAGGCCTGAGTCCAGGCCTAGAATTTTATCCACTGAGACACTTAGCTGCCTTTCTCTGCGGATTAGTTAATGCTAAGTTTTGGGGGTTCCAAAATACTGAAGCATTCGCCAAAGGTAGGATCAAGATGCTAGAAGTTATTTCTTAGAGAAGACTGGTCAGTAGCTTGGGCGGAGAAGAGGGTGGACTAGACAATCTACTCATCTCATTCCAGATCCCTACCCTATGTGTCTAGTCTTAAAATATATTTCTCAGAATCAGAAGGAGGAAGGGGTGAAAAAAATATTGAAATAGGAATATTGATGAATATTAAAACAAGATCATTGTGAATTGAGAGTCTGATGTGACAGCCAAGAGAACAGGTAATCACATTTATGGAGTACATTAAGGTTTGCAAAGCACTTTGCAAATATTATTTCATCTGATCCTCACAAAGACCGCGTGAAGTAGGTGCCATGACTATTTCCACTTTTTACATAGCAGTTAGAACACTGTCTCCCCCATTAGACTATGAGCTCCTTCAGGCTTAGCACAGCATCTACACAAAGTGGGCCTTTAATAAATACTTTCTGATTGATTGAACGACTGGCCAAAGGTAAAGCTGAATACAGTTCTTGAAGTCTCATTTTAGGAAGGTCGTTGTTATTATTGTTCTTGTTTGTCCTTCATTCCCAATGGTCATTAATAGGCTGAAGAGCATTCAAAGGAGGCAACCTTGTTGATGGTCAAAAGAGTCCTCAGGTGTGCCATCCCTGCCAAAAGGACCCAGTCAGCCTCCCAGTCAGTGCATACCGATGTGATGAAAAGAGATCTCAACAGAAATTGATGTCAGAAATCCTGTGTTTGAATCCCAGAATTTGAGATTGGGAATCAGGAAAGTCATCTAGGTAATAATACATAATCATAGCACTTTTAAAGTGCTTGCTTAGATATGGTTTGGAGTCACGACCTCCAAGGACCTTCCAAATCTCAGAATACAGTAAACGAGACTTCTGCTCTCCTCTTCCCATGCTATCTTCTTTAAATGAATGAACAAATGAATGAACTTGCCATGGACTATGTCAGGACTGATGATATAAATCCCAAAATGGAAACAGAGTCTACCCACAAGGACCTTACAATCTAATGAGAGGCAGGGAGAGAAGTTCAGAAAGTCTCATATAAGTCTACGTATAGAATAAATATAAGAATAAAAACAAAGGAATGTAAGAAATACAAAGGAAAAACAACATAGAGGGGTGAGATCACAGAAACTAATACTTAAATTGTTCCTCAAAGGGAGAAAGGGATTTTGTGTAATACGGGTAATGAGGGAAAGCTTTACTGTATCTTTTCAGTTATCTACAAACCCAGGTGTTTATTTTTAAGACCATGGCAACCTTTTTCTGAGTTTGTCATAGTCAGAATCACTGAGAAAGAGAAATCAAAAGTGATCGTAAATTATAATAGATATTTATGGTGATACACTGATTTTTAGCTTTTCAAATCATTCCAAATCTTTTACACTGGAACCCCATGATGCTACTGTGAGGTCAATCTTAGGGCTAGGATTGTGATCCTCATTTGACAAATGAGGAAACCAAGACCCCAAGTGAATAGATAGGTCTAGGGCTCTTTGCATTCCCCTAGGCTTGTTGTAGGATCAACAATATATCATAAATTAGATCAAAAATTGCTGTTTTCAAAAACTAAGAAAACTCCTCAGAGCAAATTTCTAATTAGAAAAGTCTATGACTGGCCACACCTGGATTTGCTTCCCCACACCCCTACCCCACCCCACCCTGTCCTCCTCCCACTCCCCTGGTCCCTCTCTGCCAAAGCTGCTTTCCCTGAGGAAATATGCAAGGAAGGAGAGCTCCTACCCACTTGGCTACAACCTGGCAGAGGCTGCAAGTTGGCAGGTACCAGGTTCTCCCTGCCAGGAACTGAGCAATTGTCAGCTGCCCGGGGCGCTAGGGCAGGCCTGGTGGCAAGAAGGTTGTACTCCAAGCTCACCGGGGTGAGAAAGGCACCAGCTGAGACAGGAGCTCACGTTCCCTGCCCTGGTGACTGCTATGGGGCTGCAGCAACTTCCTACCGAGCACCCTGAGCTTATCTCCTCTCCTGTCTTCCAAAGTTCAAAACGAAGCCCTCATATGACTTCTACCAACCTTACTAAGGGAAGAAGGATCCACATGGTAAAGTCTACAACCACGGATCATAGAATGATGGAGTAGGAGGGACCTTTTGAATGCAGAAACACAGGATCATATATTTCAAGATGAAAGAGATCTTAGAGACCATAAAGTCCAAAACCCTTGTTTTACAGAAGAGGAGCCTATGGCCCAGAGAGATAAACAAGGACTACAGAACAACAGACAACAAGGACTATCAGAAAGGGAAGGAACTTGAGAACATAAATGGTTAACAAGAAAAGAGATCTAAGAAAATAAAATGGTAGAAAATACAGTAGAATGCCAGAACTGGAAGGTCCTTAGAGATTGTCTGGACCAACTTCCTTCACATTATACAGGAAATAAAACTGAAGCATAGAAAGAAAGGCTTAGGGGCGGCTAGGTGGCGTAGTGGATAAAGCACCGTCCCTGGAGTCAGGCGTACCTGGGTTCAAATCCAGTCTCAGACACTTAATAATTACCTAGCTGTGTGGCCTTGGGCAAGCCACTTAACCCCATTTGCCTTGCAAAAAAAAAAAAAAAACCTAAAAAAAAGAAAGGCTTAGAACTGGAGAGATGGGACTCAGGTCTCTTCAGACCAAGGCTCCTTCTGATACCCTTTACCATCTATTATTGGCAGGTCTACAGTCTGAGCTGTCCTTATGACACACTGAAATCCCTTCAGGTGCCATCCCTTCCCACCCTCCAGCCCCATCTGCCCACAGGAGCATCAGAGACTGCTAAAAGGTAGGAAGGAAGAGATAAGATGGTTAAATTCAGAGCTGCTAAACCTAAAGTCAAAGAGATGTAAAAATAAGATATGTAAAAAAGACTTTTTAAAATGGTTCTCTGTTTCATTCTCTACACAAATGACTAATCTCAAGGGCCTAGAAAAAAAGATGGCTCACTTCATGGGCCCCTTCCTAGCCAGGGAAAGCTGAAGGTCTACTATCCTCCCACCTTCATGTCTCCATTGGGTCCCACCATTTATTTTTATTATCCCATTTAACAACATACCCTCTCCCTCCCCCCTCAACCAACTTGCCCAAGCCCAGTCCAGGTGAAGATGGACTTGACCCTTGAGGAGCAAGAAATGTTGCTAAATGGAATGAGGTTGCCTCCAAGCATAAAACAGAGAACACAGACCTGTCCTTGGGGCCAGATGCATTTTTCTACTGTATTCTGTGGAGCAAGTCTGGGATTAGGATAAAGAATGTAAGGAATAAATCCTATGTTTGTTTATCCCTTCATTTAGCAGTGGAATCCCATCTACCTACCCAGTTATCCTCAATATATCCCCTTCTCCCAATCCAAAGCTGATCTCTGGAAGGAATTCATGAACTCATTTTATATATACATATATATGTATATATGTATATATATATATGTTATATATGCCTTTTAAGGTTCACTATCTCACCCCCTTCCTAATGGGCATCTAGGCAGCACACCAGATAGAGTACAGCACCTAGAGTAAGGAAGACATCTTCGTGAATTCAAATCTAGCCTCAGACACTACCTGCCACAAGTCACTTAATCCTGTTTGCCTCAGTTTCCTCATCTATCAAACGAGTTGAAGAAGGAAATGGCAAACCACTCCAATATCTTTGCCAAGAAAACCCCAAAGAGAGTCTTGAAGAGTCTCACATGACTGGGGGAAGGGTAGGAAAAAGTGGTCACTTTTACCCATAATTCTGAAATCATACCATGAAGTCAGCTAGCCATTTATTCTACTTACAATTAAGGTCAATCCTTCCAGGATACTCAGTTCATAGCAGGCAGATACCAACTCCTACCAAGACTTTTGAAGGGAAAGAGTCTTTTATTTTTAAACCATCAGATTCACCCTAAAGTACTGAAAGTGGCATTTCCCCTATCACTCATTCCAAAGAATTTACCCTCACAGACTTGTAGCTTGCCATTCACGTACTAAAAGAGAATCAAGGTGATGAGCTACACGAAGAGGTCAGTCCTAAGAGTCAGGAGACCTGTTTTAGAAAGGATTCCAACTTCAGCTCTTACACAGTAAGGATTGAGAGCAAGGAGGGACCTTAGAGGTCATCCAGAAGAACCCTGATCCCCACATTCTACAGTTGAGGGGTAGCCAAGATCATAGGATTGTCTTGCTTAGGATGGAAGGGACTTCTGTATCATTTAGTCCATCCACTTATTTTATGATGAGGAAATTAAGGGATGACAAAAGTGATTTGAGGTACAGCATTGAGTCAGAAGACCTGGGTTCAATTCCTACTTCTGACAACTACTACTTTGGGAAAAATCAATTAACCTTATTTCCTCATCTATAAATTGAGAGAGTTAGACTAGATGGGTTCTGAGGTTTCTTCCAGTTCTAGAGCTATGAGTCTATGATTTTTTGTGTGCCTCAGTTTCCTCATCTGTAAAATGAAGGAGTCAGGCCTCTAAGATCCCTTCTAGCTAGCTATCTATGATCCTTATGGCCCTATGAGCCTGCCAGCTCTGACAAGCTAGGATTCTAGGGCCATGATTTTCAACATCATCTTGGGGTGGGGGGGGCACAGCAACAATAAATACTCCCACAGGCTATGGAACCTTCATGCTGGGAAGAATTTCCCATGAATCTTCTCTCCCCTTCTCTCATGAGAACCGCCCTAAATTCCCCTCCTTTGGCCTTGATGTTTACCGCTCTGCTCCCCTCCTCCCTCCCCCTTGCCCGCTGTGAACTAGAGATGGCCAACAATGTGGTGGAAGGATTGATAGCTATGTCTGTCTCCACTGGGGTTTCTGGGAGAGCCTTTGCTGGCCGAGCCCTGGAATGCTACGGCTGACGCTCCCCCTGGGAACATGACGTTCCTACTCGGTTCCAAATCCCCATGCCCCCAGAGCCTCTTCCCAAGTAAGTGCTCAGGAGACCAAGGTCATGGGTTCGAACATGGGTCACCTAGCTTTCTTTTCTTTATTCCATGGTCATACACTGTCTCTAAACCTGAATGCAACATCTTGCCAAAGTTACCTCCTTGATCATGAAGAGAAACAAGTTATTTTAAAAAAGAGTATACATAGTAAACCACAGTATATAAGCTCCTGATAAAATGCTCTTTTTTCTTTCTTTTTTTCCTCTTACCTTCAGGAAATCTGAATCAACCTTAAAAATAAGGTCACAGATTGAAAAATTATAAAGATCATTGGGGTTGAAGTCAAAAGATATGTGTTACAGTGACAGCCCCTTTAGTTTTCTTATGAGCAAAATGTTGGGTTGGCCCGGATTGAACTTCTCCATGGTTCAGTTTCCTCATCTATTAAATAGGATAATATTTTCTGCTTACGTCACATTCTTCTAGCTCCATTCCAAAGCAAAATGTTCTGGTCGTTAGGCTATAGAACAAAGTCCAGACAGCAGGATGAGTGCAGAGAAACTAAATACACTGAGTAATTCACCTTTTTTATGCAGCAAGGTGACAAAACAGAGAACTGGGGGCTTGGAGTCAAGAAGACCTGAGATGAAATCCAGTCCCAGAAACTTAACCATTTCAAATCAATTAATTTCAGTCACACTCAGTTTCCTCAACTATTAAATGGAGAATAATAATAATAATAACACCTACTTCCCTGGGTTGTTATGAGGATCAAATGAGATAACATTGTTAGAACTCTTAACCCAATGCCTAAAACATGGTAGATGCTCAATATAATGTCTAAAAATAGTAGATACTCAATAAATGCTCGTTCCCCTTCTCTCCCCTGTTTGGTGTATCCCTGGACCCTTAGGACAACCTGGTGAAGTCTCTGAACCCTTTCTCAGAAGGGAGTGTTTGAATGCATAAAAGACACAATGTTTCAAAAGAAATCAATTATACTGAAATACAGTTATCAAAATACTTTAATTATAAAACCAAATTCATAACCCCAAGGTTAAGAAGAACCCCTACAAGGCAGCTTGTTCACTGACAGCTGATGCAAAAGCCTTCCCATAGGTGAAGAAGCCCCAGAATACAAGAGAGCATTCTAGGATTTAGTTCCAGAAGTGGCCTTGGAGGTCATCTGGGCCAATCCTCTCATTTTTTGAGTGAGAAGCAGGAAGTGATTAGCCCAAGGCCACAACAGATAGTTAAGTAGCAGAGTTTGGACTCTGATTAGTCAGCCAGTCAAGAAACATTTATCTAACCCATGTCTTCTCTCTCCAAGATATACTTTTGGGTCATGTTCCCATTGTAAGAGTAGGAGCCTAAACCTTATGATTCTTAGACAAGTCTTAACCTCCCTGAGGTCTTATTTTCCTCATCTGTAAAAGGAAAGGGTTGAAAAAGACGGCCTATATGGTTCCTTCCAGCTCCAGAGGCAGAGTTGGGATTTAAATCTAGGTCCAATGAATGACTTTCTTCACTCCATCTCATTTCCCCCAACAGAGCTCTAGAGAAGAGCTTGCATTCATTCTGGTCTGAGTATTCAGTGATAAATATGCCTCATGGACTTTCACCCCCAAATGATACTCCTCATTATTACTAATAGCCTGACAGCCCATTTTCAGGGAGGGAGCAACCCCAGCACCATCAAAATGAAGCCATCTCTGCCACTGCCAGGAAAGTGGGGGAGGGGGAACCCAAATAACGAGAAAGAATTCTTGTAAAATTCAAACTGCAGAGCCACACTCAGGAAAAGAAGAGGTCACTAATGGAAGAAGGAAGGCACAGTCAGAATCCACAAAGAAAAAAAAATGGAAAACACTACTCAGGAAGCATCACTCCATTTCTTATCCTTCCCCTGGGAACAGATGGCTTCTTCTCCAAGACCTGCCGAGTCCTCTTATCTGGTCTGTACTTCATGCGCCCTCCTCTCCCAAGAGACCCCATATCACAACTAAACAGCCCTCCTCCTTCATCCTCCATCAGCACCTCTCTACATTAATCAGTCCATGGAGAGAAGGGTTGGGGGAGTGGGGAGAAGGAGGGGCGGTCACTGTTGGGCAGTGTCCAGGCAATCACTAGCTTACACACTCACCCACTGAAGGCAGAGTGAGTCTGTCATTGTCTCAAGGGCCCAGGTTTGAATTCTAACCCCACTATTCAAGGCTGCTTTCAGGGAGAATGGAACAGCCATCTCCCATCCTTCTTTCCCCAAGTAGTGGTCACGATGACACTGGGCTCAAGTTTGGGTAGGCCAAACTGCCAGATGTGCATTAACACTGTATCTATCAAGGCCAGAACAAAAGAGACAAGGTCTTTTCATGGATCTCTTTCTATTGCTTCCTGAAGAGTGCTCTCCCTACCTTCAAGAGAAGAGAGGAGGGAAAAAAGAATGATAGCTACAATCCTGGAACCTCTAGAGAACCATAGAACTCTCCCAGGATAATGACCTAGAATGTTTCTCCCTATCTGTCCTTGTATGGGGGAGGGAGGACCCCTCCCCAGCTAAAACTGTAAAAAAAAGGGGGGGAGACACTTGGAGGGCAATTTAAACCAAAGTTCTATTTGGAGGCCGACCCAGATTCTCCAGGGCTCCTTCTTTGTCTGGATTGCTGAGACCTGACCAAGGAGACCAATTACTGAATGAGAAAACAATGCTTCTTCTCCTAACAATAACCTTATTGTTCTCAGAAAGGCTGCCTGTAACAAGGCTGGCTGGAAAACATTAGTAACCAACATAAGATTAGGGGGGAGACACAGAGCGAAAAATGGAAAGAGTCAATAATATGAGGGAGAGAGACCCTAGTTGGGTCAGTGCCCCGGGCCACGTAGGCCCCCTCGCCTTAGCTTTCTCTGCTGGTTCCCCTGGCCCCAGGTCCCAGCTAATCTGGTTTCTGCCCCTTCCCCAGCAGGGAGACTATAGCGCAAAGCTTTAATTCATCTTGCCACACTCTACCCTCCACCTGGCCAAAAAGTAACTCTACTGATCAGAAAAGAAACCCTGGGGGTGGGGGGGAGTAATTGGCTGCATGGCCCAGAAACAGTCCAACTTGGACTGTACAAGAAATCTCTGGGCTGGTAACTTATTTCTGAATTCTTTTTATTTTTCCTCCCAATCTCATTTAAGTCAGCTATGGTTAAAGCTATGTAAGTATTATCATTAGCCATTCAAGGAGACACAATAATTGTTAATGAGTAGATAAGTCCCGACAATTTATTATGTACAGTGTAGCCGATGATAACCAGATTCACCGCTACAGTTTTACCTAACTGAAGATTGACAATTCTGGTCTCCTGGAGGGAAAGGTGAGAGACAGAGTGTTCGAGAGTCTTTGTCCAGGAGATCTGGGCTAGTTGGAGAGTGCCCCGGAACAGGTGAGGTTGGAGAAAGAGAGAATTTGGATCCAAGGATCTCAGAACCATGCCACAGCAGACACAAGACAATGGCAACACGATCAATTTCTTTTATTTTTTCTGAATCTATGCACAAGCCAGAAATGATGTGCCAAAAATGAGGCCATGTGGAAATGTGTTAATGTTCCAGGTACTGCTTTGGTTCACTGTTAAGGGAGGGTTGGCTTTTAAGGTTTATTCTCTCTTCTTTGCAAAGAAAAGAATCTTAACTAGATTTAACTCATGCCACACTAAAGGTCCTGCAGATTGCAACCCCTAAACCTCTCCCTTTGTTTGTCTGTCTGTCTCTCTCACTCCTCCCCTCCCCTTCTTCTTTCACTCCTCCCCTCTCCTCAATTTCTCTACCTTTCCTTGGGTCTCACTCCTCCCCTCTTCTCCTTCTAGCCTCCTTTTCCACCTCTCTCATTTCTACCCTCATTTACCCACCCAACAAACACACACACAATCCCAAAACATAACTCTTCTAACCTTGCAACCCCTTTCAAGCCAATTTCTGGTTTTTGTAGGTTTTTGCAAGGCAAATGGGGTTAAAAGTGGCTTGCCCAAGTCCACACAGCTAGGTAATTATTAAGTGTCTGAGGCACAATTTGAACTCAGGTCTCCTGACCAAGGGCTGGTGCTCTATCCACTGCACCACATAGACACCCTATAGTGTGTTTTTAAAGGAGGTCAACCAACCCTACAGCCTGAGGATTCACAACAATTCAATTAATCAACTAGCAAGCATGTATTTAGTACCTAAGATGTTCTAGGCTCTAGGAATATAACAACACTGAAATCACAGACTACCCTCAAGGAACTTAATGTTGGAGAGATAAGTACATTTGTAAGTATATAGAGAATATGTATAAAACAAATACAAGATTGTTTTTGGAGGTGTTGGAGGAGGTGCACTAGACCCTTGAAGGATCAGAGGTTTCCTGAAGAAGGTAGTGTTTGAAGGTATTCCAATAGGCAGAGGAGGGGAAAGTGCAGTCCAAGGATGAGGCACAGGACAAAGGCACAGAGGCAGGAGAAGACCTCAGAACGGCTAGCAGGCCAATAGAGCTGAAACAAAGAGTCTGAGAAGGGGAAAGAAAGGCCTGGGCCCTGATACAGAACCAGGTGTTATAGCTTCCAACTGACCCATCACAGATAGTCTTTTTCCCCCACTGGTCTGGAATTTAGCTTCATAAATGCTCCCTGAATAAAAGTTAATTGAAAAACCACCCTGGAAAAAGATCTAGAGTCTTGCCTAAAGTATAAAGAGAAAGCAGCTAGTTCACCCTCCCAGGACACGGGAAATTTTGTTGTTGTTGCTTTAATATTGTTCCAGATTTCAGATTTTCAGTTTTACCCACTCACTTTTCATCAAAAGAGGAGAAGGGGGCAGCTAGGTGGGGTAGTGGATAGAGCACCAGCCCTGGAGTCAGGAGTACCTGAGTTCAAATCCAGCCTCAGACTTAATAATTACCTAGCTGTGTGACCTTGGGCAAGCCACTTAACCCCATTGCCTTGCAAAAACTAAAAAATAAATAAATAAATAAATAAAGAGAAGAAAATTCCAAAGGCAACCACAGATAGATTAATAGGGTCTTCTGGTATCATCTAAGGACAACTGAGCTAAAAATCATTTTGATAATCAAACAGTGTTAATGTGGTCCATATAAAAACAAAGTCTAAGGAAATAGCTTTGGCCTTAGATTCTGGAGACCCAGCTTCAAGTTCTGGTTCTTCCAGGGAGCTGTGGCACCTCTGAAAAATGAAGCATTGGCTTTGATTAGGAGTTGAGAGACCCACATTCAAATTCTGGAATGCTTATCCTCTCATTACAACAGATGAGGAAACTGAGACACAGGCGATATTTAACAAAATACATCAAAAACATTCCCCCAAATAGAAAATGTTAATAAATGCTATTCCAAGTCAGTAACACATCTGCAGGAATCCTTATGTACCATTTAGTGGCCCTTGTTTCTACTGGAGTTTGACATTACAACCCTATGTATTTACTGTAGATAAGGATAATAACTGGTAATGTTTAAATATCACTTAACAAGAGCCAGACAATCTGCTAAGCACTTTATAATTAACTCATTTGATCCTCAGATTGGTAGTATTATTATTATTACCCCATTTTACATTTGGAGAAACTGAGGTAAACAGAAGTTAAGTGACTCTACCTATGGTCACACAGCTACTAACTGAGGCTGAGTTTGCACTCCAATCTTCTTGACTTCAGGTCATTGCTCTATCCATCACCCCAAAGGGACTAGCCCTGTAATTTTAACCAGTATAGAAAAGACCAAGGTGAGAAAACTGCTTCTGCTAATGAGAGTCTGCACTTTCTCAACAATTAACAGTCTTATGAGAGTTCCCCAGAGCCCAGAGAGATTAAGAAACTTGCTGAAGAGTCACACAGCCAGTAATGGTCAAAAGTGGGATTTGAATTCTGGTCTTCCTAGCTTCCAGGAACTTGCCTCTTCTCTTGTCTCACAATAATGGCCACCAATGACTTAGGCTGTTATTTATCTTTTCAGGTTCACAAGTCAAGTATTCCCATTCAGATTGTAAGGTTTTGAAGATAATTTCCATACTACTCTGCCTTACATTTCTCTTACAGTCCCTAAGGCATTAAATGCTGGTTGACAGATTAAAACTAACAATATTAATAATAATTAACTAGAATTTATATAATGCCTTAAAGTTTGCAAAGTTATCCATAGTACCTTATTTGAGCTTGGAAGGTAGGTGTTCTTAATATTCCCATTTTACAGATGAGGAAGTTGAGGAAAACATAGAGAACAGAGAGGTTAACTGACATACCCAGAGGAACGCACCTAGGAAATAATCTAAGACTGGTTTTGTACAACATGAATATCTGAATAATAACAATATATCGCATACATTTATGTAGCACTTGACAGCTATAAAGTATTTCTCAAATTCTATCTCAATATTCGTTAATAAATCTGAGAGACAAGTAGTACAAGTAATATCATTCTCCATTCCCAGATGAGGAATCTAAGGTTAAAATGAAGGGACTTAATTGCCCGTCATATGGTTAAAAAAAAAAAAGTGGTAAATCTAGGATTCTGTGATTAGAACCCAATTTTCTGCCTCAAAATCCAGTGCTCTAGTAAATTCTTAAATTGAGTGATACTTACCCCAAAACCTGAGCTCTCTAAGAACAGAATGTGTGAATCCTCATCCATGATATTACACACACACACACACACACAGAGGATAACCTGGGGTTCAAATCCTACCTCAAATCCTACTGATAAATGTGACTGAGAAAATCATTTAACTCCTCTGCATCTAAATTTTCTCACTTATGAAATGAGGGGTTTGACTCAAGACCCTTCAAGTTATATATATATATATATAATTCTGGAATCCTGTGACCCTCCTTGTACAGATTGAGTCTGATACACAACATCCCCTGATAAAAAGAGGCAAGGTTCAAAATTATGACCCCAAATCTTTGTACTTTCTACTCCATAATTCTTAATTTCTACCCATATGACCTTTAACAAGTCACAGTTATCTCAACTTGCTTCTTCATCTTCAAAATGAGGGGGCTGAGGTAAATGAATCTCAAATAAATCTCAAAACCTCAATCCCTTTCAGCTGGAAATTCCACAAAAAGGTTATGGAGATCACCCTGTACTTTACACAATGAGGCATATTTTGAGCCCTCTCTTGTATATCCAGTCCTTTTCTTTATCTCTGACACTAACAAGTTCTCTAATCTGATTGTTATAAACTTTCTCTCTCCTCAATTAATCAATCTACAACCATTAATTAAGCACCTTCAGTTCCAGCACTATATTAGGTTCCAGGAGCACAAGAACAAAGGGTGAAACCACCCTGATTTGCAGTCTAATAGACAGTCAAAATGTACATACGTAAATACATGTGTGATAAATAAATGCAAGTATATTCAAAGCTAACCCTTCTAACTAGGTCTTAATCATCTCCTATCTTCTTGGAAAGGATAACCATACAATTTCTAATCTTTCTCCCTACTGCCTTCTCTTGTCTTACTCTCATTTCTTTCTCTTCCCTTTCTCCCTCAGATCTCTGTCTCTGTGTTTGTCTTTCTCTCTCTTTCTCCTTCCCTCCCTCCTTTCTTTGACTCAGTTATTCCTTCCCACTTCTCCTAGAGAGAGCTGTATCTACTCAATGACTCTAAAAAGGACAAACATATGTACAAATATATGTATGTATGTTCTTTTTTGTTGTGGCAAAAAAATTGGGAAACTGAGGAGGTACCTCTCAAACATTGAATTATTAAACAAGTTATAGTATGTGAATGTGATGGAATTACTGTGTTCTAAAAAATGCAGGCAATAGTTTCAGAAAGACATGGGAAGACTAATATGGACTGATGCAAAGTCAAGTGAGCAAAACAATTTGCACAATAGCAACAATGTTGAAAAAACAAATAAAGCTTACAATTGCAGAGGACTCATGATGAAACATGCCATCCACCTCAAGATACCAAGATATGGTCCCAAAGTATAAACTGAGATATAAGTTTTGGTTTTGGACATGGCCATGCAAGAATTTGTCCTGACAATATATGCTTGTAATAGGTTTTGTTTTCCTTGCCTTCTCAATAGGGAATTGGGGTATGGGGGAGGTGGAGATGGAAGGGAGTAAATCCAGACATGAAAATTTTTAAAAATTTAATTCATTCACTGTTCCTGCCTCATCATTTGATGTGGCTTCTGATTCAACAGCTATACTGAACCTGCTCTCTATCAAGTGATCGCTTAATTACTAAAATTCAAAGACTTTTTCTTCACAGTCCTAATTTTCCTTGATCTTTCTCCAGCATTTGCCTATGTTTGCCAACTCTCTCTCTCTCTCTCTCTCTCTCTCTCTCTCTCTCTCTCTCTCTCTCTCTCTCTCTCTCTCTCTCTCTCTCTCTCTCTCTCTCTCCCCCCCCCCTCCCCTCCCCCCCTTCCACAGAGATCGTTTTCTCCTGCTGTCTAATTGCTTCTTCTCACTTTCCTTCCTGATTATCCTCTTCCTTCCACTCCTAAATGCCAGGGTCCCCAGCTCTCTTTCTCTTTTTCTCGACTTAGGTAATTTCATCCTGTCCTCAAAATTCCTTTGCTGTGTGGCCTTGCACAAATCACTTAACTATTCTGAATTTTACAAATAGATGATCTACCATACAAGATTATCAGGACTAAATGAAATCCAGGATGTAAAGGACTCTACAATTCTTAAAATTTGATTCATTTCAAATAGGAATAGCCCTAGGGAAAGTCACTAGTCTTATTATTCTAGCTGATGTTCTTCTGACTATATTACCCAGATAGAGAAAAATAATTAATTATTAAAGTTAAATAAAATTATTAGGATTGTAATCCTTTGCTAGATTATTTTAAAACATGCTTGGTATAACAGATGGGACAAAAGGGATCATATGTTCCTAGTCCTTTTCTTAAAACTGATTCCCTTGGCTAGATCTCTATAATTTGAAAACTTTTCATTCAATGTAGTTCAGAAATTATGAGTATTCTGGTACAATGACATCTATTTAAAATGTTAAAATTTGGGGGGGATTGTTTTTTTTAATGTGACTGTAGGTTACAGTTTAATCTGTGATAATGTGATAATTGACTTGAGTTCTCTAGAACATTATGAGATTTGTTTTTATAGAGCAAGGATTATCATCTGTCAGTCCATGGAAAACAGAAAACTTCTAAAACAGAATTTGAGTCACCAGATCATATCTTGCTAGATATTTGGAAGACACCATATGTTTATTATCTATAGTAAAAATGGTCCAAGCTTCTATTATGTCCTTGCAAAATCTACATTGACCACAAATTCCAGACTCCTGGACTTATTTATCATCCACTCCTATGGGTTCATTTACCACAAATATATAGATGACTCTAGACTATTAAGTGGCACAGCAGATAGTCCAGAAGACCTGAATTCAAATCCAACCTCTGACACTAGCTATGTGACCCTGAGCAAGTCACGTAATCTGTTTGCCTCAGTTTTCTCAACTATCAAGTGAATATAATAAAAGCATCTACCTCCGAAGATTGTTGCAAATACCCATCTCAAAGGGAATACTATTTCCAAAATGCTTTTAAAGGGCCCAACACATAGTAGATGCTATATGAATGTCAGCTATTATTGACTTTCAAGCAAATGTATGTCTCTCTCTATACATATGTGTATTTAAATATATGTATATGTACTATATATATATATATATATATATATATATATATATATATATATATATATATATTTGACTTATAGGGATAATAGACTTCCAACTGGTTGGTACTTTTGAGATCATGAAATCCATCTGTCTCATGCTATAGAATCACACTGCTAGTAAGTATCTGAGGGATCCACAACCCCAGTCTTTCTGATTCCAAATCCAATCATCCATTTATATCATGCTGCTATTCATTTGGAAGACTAGGAAAGATGCCATTTTTCACTAGTTTTCTTTTTTTTTTTTTAGGTTTTTGCAAGGCAAATGGGATTAAGTGGCTTTCCCAAGGCCACACAGCTAGGTAATTATTAAGTGTCTGAGACCGGATTTGAACCCAGGTACTCCTGACTCCAAGGCCAGTGCTTTATCCACTATGCCACCTAGCCGCCCCGATTGTTTTTTTTTTTTTAGTTTCACGAGTTTTCAATGGAGCCTATAGAGCTAGTCATATCTCCAAGGCTCAGGAAAATTAAGTTGAATAAATGAGTGTAGGAATAAGGTCCTTTTATCTTCTAAATACATAGAGAAATTCATTTTTGGAAGTATATTCAACAAACATTTATTGATATCTACCACATATCAGAGGTATGTGCAAGATGCAAAGATGAGTAAGACAGGAACTCTACCTAAGAAACCCATAGTCTAACAGGTAAGATATAGCCAACGAAATTAATAACTATAATCACTATATACAACTTTAAAATTTGCAAAGCATCTTAGAAATATAATTTCATTTTATTCTTACAACAACCCTGAGAGGGAAATGCAACTTATTGTTCTCCTTTTACTATTAAGGGAACTGAGAGCACATAGATGTTAAATGACCTGCCCAGAGTCACATATCTAACTAGTGTCTGAGGTCGAATTTGAACTCAGATCTTCATGATTCCAAATCCAAAGCTCTATCCACAGCAGGAAGACTATCCCCCAAAATAAGACATAATATGAGTAGAGAAAATGTCATGAGACAAATAAATAAAGATATCTAACAATTTAAGGATGAAGAGAGCTTTCATTTGGGAGATTAAGAAAGATTTCTTTGGGGACAGAGAAGGGTGGTTGTAGATATTCACAGAGAGGTAAAGAGTGTGATAAGCAACATGTCCAGTTCAGATAGTGATGGAAGGGAAGTTAGAAGACCAGGGGTAAATCCCATCTCTGAAATTTACTGTGTGAGACTAGACAAATCACTAATCCTTTCTGAGCCTAAGGCAACTCTCCAGCATTGTAAATTATTGCAATCTACCTCATCGAAGGAAGTTCCCAAAACACAAAAAGTCAGGGTCATGACACAGAGTAGGAGACCAAAGAGAACTAGTCTTTTGGAAGGGAAGGAATTTCCATTTTTATAATTTATAATTTTTATATAATTAGAACTTTTAGAGTTTCCCTCCCTTCCTCTATGTGCTTTATTAGCAATCACATTGTAGGCAATGTTTGAAAAGGAAGAAAATATACCTTTTTCCTTTCCAATGGCAAAGGAGGCATAGTCATTTGCTATATAAAAATATATATGGCCCTTTCCTGATAAGGTCAACAAAATATGGACAGAAGAAATAAACTAGAACTGCAAAATGATACCCATATATATTTGGAGATCTTTTTGGAGCACCCCTGAAAATCCATTCTGCATTCTAATTCCACTTACAATCCAACGGGGTTAGGAGTTTATATCAAGCAAGATTCCATGGCCACAAGTTTACCTCCAGGGGTCATTAATTCCAGCCTCCTGGTCTTGGGCAGGTCTAAGTATCCATTACCAACCCAGGAAAAAGGATTCTTCAAGCATAGAGCACAGAATGTCACAGTTGGAAAGGATTTTCAGATGTAAAATGTTAGAACAAAGAATTTTTTTAAATGTCATAACTGTAAGGGACTTTAGAGACCAAAATTCCCCTTCGTTTTATAGATGAGGAAACCAAGGCTCCAAAAAGTATACTATATCAGAAGGAACGGAAAGTTAAAAACAAAGCCAGAACTGGAACCCAGTTCTCCTGGCTTCCTCCAGGTTCCAATGCTCTTCCCACCAGACCCCACATCCCTTGTTCTTCATTTGCCTCTCTCTTACTTCTTAGATCTAAGGGAAAGGAGATGGCTGTGGCTATTTACCCCTTCAAAAAATGGCCTAGAGCTAAAGATTGACCCAGATGAGGAGCTCTTGACTATGATTTGATTGTGTCCAGAAGAGGATAGTCATTAAACAGTTAAACTCTCCAAGTTTAAGCCTCCCTCTTTGATAACCTTGATCCTGGGCTGAAAGTCCAAAGGAATAGGAAGAGAGGGAGGGGAATGGGGAAAGGGAAGAGGAGGGTGGATGCCACCACCCATGGACTCTGGTCTCAGGCAAAGTTGTTTTTATCAGTCCACGTAGAATGGGGTTTTGGAAGAACCAATAAGGCACTGTTGCAAATGAATTCCTCCAGGCCCTGTTAATGAATGAAGGAAATATTTGGGGAGATGTTGACTTCAGAGAAATACAGAGGAAAAAGACAACAAAACTGAGCCTCAAACAGTCAGGACAAATGCATAGATGTTCACACACAAGCCAAAAGAGGAAATGCCAAGATCTATATAGCAAAGTACATGGTGTTCTCAAATCATTAATTTGTCCCTTTTTCTCTCATAATGAAAACCTTTGTAAATAAATATGGTACTCCCAATAGGACACACTTGGAGCAATTGTTTCAATGGGTATGGATATATTCTGAATCACCCAAACTTGTCTCCCTTAGACCTCCAGTAAGACATTTGTGAGATATCAGAGCTCAGTCTGTGATCAGAGCCAAGGGTCAAGAGGTTCAGCCACAGGAACCCAGACCTCATATGTGCCTTGCTGTAACCACTGAGTGACTAAGTTGAAAAAGATTCAAGTATCAAACAGCTACTTCTAGGAGCAATAAATGGGAGAGGGAAGGACACAGAGAGAATTAATTATTTTACTATGTACATAATGTTTTTTTTCTTTTCCTTAGAATGGTATTAGAGGAAGCTAAAAGAGGCAAGAAGCAGGGACCCCACAGTTACAGCCCAATTTGATTTGGGATAAAGCCATGGCACTGAGAGAAGCTCCTCCTTCCCACACCATCAAAAGCTGAAGGTCAGGTCCTCAACTCATCCTGAAGGTTAATTTTCCCCCAATTATCTGGAAGTAAAGACTCTGACCTCTCCCCTCTCATATGAGGAGGTTTCTTAACCATCTCCAGGCTTCACAATAAAATCCACACATTGGGTGATTAGGTAAATCTGAGTGCTCTTTCTAATCAGATATAACCTTTAAAAAACTGTTCCAGACTGAATCCCCCCCATCCCAAAGAGCTCAGATCTCAAATTCTGCCAGTTTTCTCCAATTGCATTAAACAACAGAAATCTTCCTATATTCCCAGTTGTGAGGATAACTCTAATATGGCATTAAACTAATAGGTCTACCCCAACCCACCCCACCCCCAAATGAGGGAACTGTTGGAAAGATCATGGGAGAGGGAGATGAAGGAGAAGAAAGAACAAGGAAGGTGAAATGAAAAGGAAAGCATGTTGACTTCAGCAACTTCCCTAGAGTATTCCCTGTGAGGTCATTTAATCCAGTCCCCTTCAAGTAGATACAGGAAACTCTAGTCAGATAGGCAAAAGATTTATCAAACAAATGTACCAGGTTTTTCTTGATAACTCAAGTGACTTCCCCTTTTTCCCATCTTCTTTAAATTGGGACAGATTGGGAGAAGGAAGCTTCAATGGTTCCCCATTGACCACAGGATCATTTCAATGTAGCCTCAGGCTATTATCCAAGGTGCTGTCCATAGTCAGATATTAAAATTCCCCTCGGTTCTAGCTCCCACTTCCTCTGCCATCAACTCTCCACTCTCCTTTCCTTCTGGTTTATCCCAATTCTACTTACTCATCATTCAAAGTAAACTCTAACCCCACATCCTCTAAGCAGTCTTTCCTGGCCACTCTAGCCTACAATCATCTCTCCCTCTCCCAAGTTCCAACAGAACTTACTGTCTGTTCCACTCATCTAGCACTAAGCAAACATTACTTATGTTAGTTATCTTTTCAAGCCTGCATGCATTATCTCTATAGCCAGACTATCCAGTAATGACAGAGACTATTGAAACTTAATGTGGCCTTCTAAAAAGGAGAAAACTTTTGAAAAAAAGGATCATTGATTGATCAATCCTAATGGAACTCAAGAAAGACTGATACTGGGGAGAAAGAGATTTGGATTTCAAATTCAAGGACTCATGTTCAAATTCCAATTCATTCACTGCCTGTGTGACCTTGAACAAGTCACTATCTGGGTCTCAGTTTCCTCCATTGTAAAATAAGGAGGATGGTTCAGATGGCCCAGTGCCCCTTCCAGCTCTAAATCTAGGATGTTTTAACCATAAGTGTCTAATTCTATAATCTTAAAGGAAATAGGTAGAATGTAGGCCTCCTTCAGCAGCTAAAGAGACCAGGGACCCATCCTGGTTGGGTCACTAAGTCTGTATATAATCTTGGCAAGTCATTTCACTTTCCCCAGACCTTAATTTTCTTCTAGTTAAACGAAGAGGCCAGATTAGATGACTCAATTCAACACCTACTTTCAAGACACCATGCGAGAAGTCTTCAGAATATAACATCCACATTTCTCTCTCCCTCATCCAATACCAATCCCTTCCCCCTCCACTGGCCCCCCCCCCATGCCTTTATTTGTCCCCCACCCCTCACTCCTACAACTCTCACTCAGGAGCCAGAGCCCAGCTGTTCAACCCACAGCCCGAGTGAAGATTCATTTGCCAGCTCCAGCTCTTCCTTGTAACACTCTTTTTAAATGTTTAAGTGTTTCCCCTGTTCTGAGTTTAAAAAACACATCGAGAGCCAGAACAAGGCCCAAGAAGGGTTCATAAAACCCCACCCAGCCCTGCTCTATGAGATCAGATCACTCCCTGTGTTCCAATGTCCCTTAGTCTGTCTAACTCCCAGCTCTCCTTCTTTCCCTCCCTCTCCCTGTTCTTTGCCTCCAGCTTGGGGGGGGGGGGGTATCCCCAGCAACACAGTTACAGTTTCTCATATAAATCTAGCCTGGCTTCCTAAATTCACCAGCTGAAGTCTGGATTATCAGTCCAGTTCACTCTATTTATTAACGCCTACCAAACCCCTCCACAGCCCTGCACTAGGGCTACTGGAGACGTAAGGTAAACATGGCACAACCCCACTCCTAAAGAGCTTAAACTCTAATGGGGGGGGAAGGGGGAAAGAGACACACAATTAACTGGGATATGGGCAGTGTTGTGCTGGAGCTGCTTCTAGACTTGCAAGCCAATTGTTAAAATTTCAGTGAGAATTCCAAATTAAACCTTGGAAACTGACACATCCTACAAATCAGGGCTGGAATTGTTTTGTTGATTGTCTAGATTTACCTACCAGAGTGATGGAGAAAATATTACCAATGTAAATTAAATTTAAAAGGGCATTCTCCATTTTTTTTTGGAAAGGTGTTTGTTAAACATTTACCAGGACACTCCCTGGATAAAGAGGAGAATGAGATCAATGAAAAAAGAGGGATCCTAGAAAGGTGTTGTGAAAAAACTGAGGGGGGGAATACTTTATGTTGGAGAGTACAAAAGGATGGGTCAGATCAGGGAAGGCTTCTTGGGGGAGATGACACTGGAGCTAATCTCTGAAAAAAGAAAACAACTTCAACAAAGGGGAGGAAAATTCATTCCAAGAAAAGTTGGAAAAGGGAAGATATATGAGTCCAGTTTTGAAAAAGATAAAATACTAAAAGGCAGAATGTTGAAGAGGAAAGAGCTCTGATTTAGAGTCCCTTGCGTTCAAATCTAGAGTCTTTACACTTTAACAGTTGTGTCACCTTAGGCAAGTTATTTAACCTCTAAAGGGCCTCCATTTCTCCATCTAGTCCTTCTCTAGTAAAATGGATTTGGACTAAACGTCCAAATTTGGGGAAGGTCCCTTCTTGGCTCTAAATCTATGATCCTAAGAAAGAAATAGTTTGAGATAAGGAAAGGGGGGGGCAAGAGTCAACAACACTGTGAAAAGCCTTGAATGCTAAATATCCCAAGCTTCTATTTTTCATTCCACAAACAATTGGGACCTACAGAAGACTCCTGGGAAAGATTTCTGAGAGTGGCAATCATAAAAATCTATTAGAAAGACTAATCAGAAGGCCAGGTAAAAGATGAACTAAAGAATTAAGGGATGGGCTGGAAGACAAAAAATACCAGTGAGGGCAAACACTAATAGAGTCTAAACTGGCTGATCCTAATGTAAGTAAAAAGGATGGGAAAATGTAACTGAGATATTCTTAAGATCACAGACTAGAGCTAGAAGGGCCCACATGGTCCATCTAGTCCAATCTAGTCCATTTTACAGATGAAGAAACTGAGGTCCAAAGAAATTAAATGATTGGTTCAAGTCCACACAAATGTTAGGACTTGAACCCAGATCCTCTAACCAACTCCCTAACCAACATTCCTTCTGCTTTGCTAATTAGGGAGGACAGAAATAAAAAACCTGAAAATTTCTTAAATTCCAGGATAAGGGGCTGGGGGGTAATAAGCCAAATAAATTCATGCTCATAATTAATAAGGCTCCAAAAGTCATCACCTCGGAAACCGTTTTGATAGACGAAAAGATCTAGCTCTTAGTTTTACAGGAAACTGAGGTACCCAAGGTAGACATTGTGACAGAAGTTGGTCCAGAACCTCGATCTCCCAAAAACCTAACCAGGCTGCCTGATTAGCCCATCTTATAGAATCGTTTCCCCTTCTTATCCCTTTCCAGCTCCTAAGTTCAATTTTCAGGGTTGTTATTGATAAATGATAGCCTGGACTAAGGGAACTCAGTCAATACTCCATTGTTCCTTGATCAAGTGGCCTTAGCTGGGGCCCCATAAATTTTTTTTAAGGTTGTAATAAACACAGTTCAACAGAATTGGCGTTTTTGGTATTCCCATATATTTTATTTTTATGCATTTAAAAACATTGTTCTGAGAAGGGTTCCTAGATTCATCAAAAGAATCTATGACACAAAAAAGTCAAGAAGCACTAAATCAGAGCATCAGTTACAGAGTTCCTATTATCAAAGGGTGAGAGTTAGGAAAAATTGGGAAAAAAAGGGAAACTCAATTCAGACCATGGTGGGGTGGGGTGGGAGGGGGAAGACCCTGCTTCCAATGCACCCAGGCCCAGGCTAAGAAAGGTACCTGATCAAAGAAATGCTCTAGACTAAGAGCCAGGGCCTCCCATAATCAGGGAGGGGTCAAGGTTCCTCCAACAAGACAAAAGCACTATTCTCCTGTGGGGCTTAAGACTTTAAGACAAAGCAACAGATTTGATGCTATTTTCTGGGTCTTGGTCTGCAAGTCTGCCTCCAGACACAGTTGGAAGAAATGAAAAGTAAGACAATGGAATGGGAGGATACAAACTCTCCCACTGTCTGGATGAGGAAGGGCAAGGGAAGAAGAGCATGCTAGGATCTCCTCACAATCTGGCAACACTTAGAAACTCTTCATCCAGGTACAAGAGCTAGCAACAAAGTCAACAGTCTGCAAATCAAGACACACACAAAAAAGTAGTTCTCAAGTTATCGCACATCCTCCTCCAGTTTGGCAAAAGAGACCTTACCACTCCTTCCCAGTCTCCCTGGTACAAAAAAGAAGAACTCATCCAACAAACAATAATTATATGCCTACTGTATACTAGGCTAGAGGGCGTAATAGGGTCACATCTCTGTCTCCTTAACCTGTTGCTACAACTACAGAAAAACTCAGAGGTCATGACCTACTCTCCCTAATACACACCCCACTATAATATACTAATAATTTATAACTAATAACCCAACCCCACCCCATCCCAAAGACTTAATCTAAGCCTAGGAGCTAAACCTATCAGAGGATTTTTTTTCCCTCCTTTGAGTCACAACCTCCAAACTTGGGTAGCTCCAGGAAAATCTCCCAATATAAGTGAAGTATAAGTCATATCTAAATTTCTCTAAATGTGAGTAACAGGATCCCCAGTTCTCCTACAAATATTTAAAATAATAAACATCAATCAGGTCTAAGACAGTCTTTATTCTGTATCAAACAGAAAATATGAACCAATTGTACCAATCGGGAGTTCTGAGTTGTCTTATTAAGCCCCCAGCAGGCAAGCCCACACTCTCCCTCTATGGGAATACCCCAACCCAGATGCTTTCTCTCCAGTTTATCCTGTCTGTATCTTGTTTGTAACAGAGTTGTTGGCACACTGTCTCTTCCATTAGCTGTGAGCTCTTAAGAGCAGAGTTCTGGCTTTGTCTTTTCTCTGGATGACCAGCACTTAGTAAGAAGACTGGTATACAGACACATTATAAATGCTTGTCTGACTCGGTCAGCCCAGAGGGGAAATGACCTTCCCAAGGATAGTAAGGAAGCCAGGACTCAAGTCTACCTCTTGGGACTTCAAATTCACTGTTCTTTCTATTAAAATACACTTTTTCTTCAAAATACAGAATGTCAGAGCTAGATCGTAGCAATCAACTAATATTATAACAACAATAATAATAATGATAACTTTTATATAGCTTTTTAAGATTATTAGGATGTTTAAGCATGAGGGGCTGGACAAGGTGACCTCCAAGGCCCCTTCCGGCTCTAATCTATAATCCTATAATGTTACATCCGAACTAAAAAAAAGTCTTTAGAGATAATCTAATCCAACCTCCTTTCACAAAGGAGGAAGCTGAGTTATTGAGAGGTTGAACAACTTATCCAAGGACATACATCTTAAGAATTTAAAGCCTTTACCTTCCAAAGTTCTGAGGAATGTGTCCTTGGAAGTATTATACCCATTTTATAGATGAGGAAAGTATTACTCCCATTTTAAGATGACCCAATGAAGAAAAATGAGTGGTAAGAAACCACTTTATAAAGGCTGCCTTTTCACTAACCCTTTCTCTGTCTCCACAAGTAAATCCTGTGAGACTGGGGAAAGGGGGAAGGAGTGGAAGAGGAGAGACTTTATAAAACCACTCTCCTTTATATCTCCAGAGCCACTGACCATCTAAAAAAGATACTAAAAAAGATTACCACTCCACTATAGGCAGGATGAGAGTCTCTAATGCTAGTCATAAAGCTAATCCTAGAATCTAGTCCAAAGACATACTGATCATGAGCTCTGTATAGTATAGATGAGAGACACCAAGCAAATCTATCTCTACTCTCCTCATACCTCATGCTCATCTCTAACTTTTTGCCTTGGGCTATGTCATAGTTTAATAGTGCAAGAAGTACAAGGGATCCCAGAGTTCAACTCTTCATTTTTACAGAAGAGTCTAAAGAAGTCATATGATTTGACCAATGGAAATATAGTTAATAAAGACCAACAGCAAGATTTGAACACAGGTCTTCCTAGTTATAACACCATCCACTATGTAATTCTGTCATTCACTATTTGCTTTCCCAAATGTATTTTCCCCTCTTCTCTAAATTCAATTTTTCCTAAAGGTTTTGATGCTTAAAGAATAAGTCACATGGAAAATATGCTTGTGTGTAAGAAGTTCTTTCTCTTTGCACAATGCTCAGTAAATGAGAATTTAATCTACCCTGTCAATATTATATATATATATATATATATATATATACATATATATATATATATATTTTAATTCCATCACTATTCTGCTCTGGAGTTTGGTTTGGTTTGGGTAGGGGAGGGACAGGAAAGGAAGAGGGGAGTAATTCTAAAATGTATATTGCTTTACTCCAAGATTCCAAAGACCCAGCTCAAAGTGACCTCAAAGCCAGAGATGATATCAAATGATACTGTCATTTCTTCATTGAGATACATGCAAAGGACTACATCAGATGGTCATCTCTCTCATCCAAGACTAGCAAGATCTCTCCCCCACACCAATGAATGGAGCCTGCAACCCTTACCTAGGAAATCCACAGTCAGCAAGCCCAATGTGACCCAAACCCATGATTTGAAATTACCCATCCTTTGGGGTTTAACCCAGTCCTGGTTCCCCACACTAGGCCAGATTCAATAATCACCTGTAAAGTGCCTTATGCTAGAGCTTGAAACAAAAGCCAGTTTCCTAGGAGTAAATCTAATGGGAAGATGGGGAAAGAACTTAAACAAATAACCCTTGCTAAGGGAGGGAGAGATAACTCCAAAGCAGAAGTCCAGGCAAAGATATTTGAGGCAGGAGAGATCACTATCACTTTGAGAGGGGAAGAGAAAAGGTCACCAAAAAGTTTCATGGAGGAGATGGCACCAGAGATGGGCCTCTAAGAAGGGTCTTCAACAGCTGGGGGGAGGGTTAAATTGGATAAATATTCATTCTATTCATGGCTAACAGTGAAAGCAAAGACTTTGAAATGGGAGAGGCAGGATGTAAGCTACAGGATAGAAAGGGATAATGCTAAGGAGTACCAGAGGGTTAAACAGGTAGTACATATGAAATCAAATCACATAGGACCTCAAATCCCAGGATCTGGAGAGAGTACTTAATTCGACAGGCAATGGGGAACCAAGAAAAGTGTTTGAGTAAAAAATTGACTCTATTATAGAAGCATATTAGCAAGATTCCTTAGACAGAATGGTAGAGGATGTCCCAGAGAGAGAACAAAAGACGAGGTTGGAAAACTGATAGGAAGGCTTGGATAACTGAGCAATGAGTGTAATCATCAAATTTTCAGCCCTTCTGAATTCATCCATCAGCTGCACCTAGTTAAAAGTCCTTGAAACAAGGAGGGAGAAAAAATCAGAAGTAAAGAGACCATGGACTCAGGGCACTTCCCAAACCTTGGCCCGCCGCTCCCCCTTAAAGCGCTAAATAAATAGCCTTCACAAAGCAACAGACTTTGGCCAGCTCGGTTTTCAGGCTGGCTGACCTCTGCCCCAGGCAAATGTTGATACTTAAGTTAAATTGGTCAATTATGCTGACGCTTAAGTCCCAACCACAGTTCAAAATGTCCCAGGTTTCCAAGCCTTCAAGTAATTTCTCAGTGGTTTGACAGAGGAAACCTGTTAAATAAGTAACCTCATTACAAATGGCAAGTGAATTCCCTTCACAGGTCCACTCCTTTGAACTCGGCAGTGTTTATCTGAGGTCTTCATAAATTTACAAACAATGGGAGCCGTGAATGGCCCTATGCCCAACACCAAAGGGATAAAGGCAGTCAGGGGCAGGATTCATTCAGGGAGTAACTGGCTGGTGCCTCAATATTTGGGGGGTGTTTCCAACCCAATTGCACCCTTGACCCTGACCGGTCAGACAAGCAAGTAAACCTGCTTGCTTCACAAGGGAAATCTCAGGAAATGACATTGTTCAAGGTGGCTGTCTCCCCCATTAGTTTGTAAGCTCCTTGAGAGCAGGGACTGTCTTTTTCGTGTCCTCATTGATTAGCAAAGGTCTTGACACAAAAGTAGGTCCATAATAAATACTTGCTTAGTGATTGACATGGATGGCTCACGGTAGGCCATCCCCTCCAAAAAGACACAGCCTAATAAAAAAATATGAGGTTGATATGTCAATGGTATTTGCATACTGACTCATTTTATCAAAGTATCCCAAGGTTGGGCTGGTTAGAGATTTAGGGGTGAGACTGTCATAGAAAATCAGAGTGGAAGCAAAATAATGTAATAAAAGTTCTCTCAAGTCATTCCCCCCCCTCAAAGTGCTTCAATGGCTCCCTTAGGATGTGCTGAATAAAGTCCAAATTCACCTGATCTGCCTCTCCATGCCCTTCCTAATTTGGTCCCTACCTTCTGTAGTTAGAGTTTTATCTCTGATTTTCCTACTCCAAACCCCAGCTCCAGCCAAACCAGTCCTCCCTTACTGAGTCTGAAGCCTTCCTCTAGTTCCCACTGAGTGAAATGTCTCCCCATGTGGGCTCTCTGCATCCAGGAAATCCCACACCTTCACTGAGAAAACTGACCAACCTACAGCAATATCTCTCTCTCTCTCTCTCTCTCTCTCTCTCTCTCTCTCTCTCTCTCTCTCTCTCTCCTCTGAACTCTAGTTAACCATCTTTATCATTCACTAGACACTGATTTTTACAGTTTTTTTAAATCATAGGTCCGTTCCATATCCTTATCACAAGTCTATTTTTTCATGTGTGCATCCTGTCTACCTCTACTGCATCCCTCTCTCCTCCATTCTTTCAGGGCTTTTTTTTTGTTCCCCCAAGAGTTGAGCACACAGCTGGTCCTCAAAAATAGTATTCATCTTACTTCCCAATTCTACCATAGGCAAGGTGCTTGTCCCTTTCCAGGCTTCAATTTCCTGGTCTGTAAAATGAATGGGTTGGGACTGGAAGACCACTCAGGGCCCTTCCAGGAAAATATAGCTTCTTGAAGGTAAGGATTGTTTCTCCATTGATTTTTTTTTTTATCCTCAGAGGCTACCATAAGGGAGGTACAAAATATATTAGTACAGGGAACTCTATCCATAACACTACTGCATCAATGCAACCTTAGTGTTAGCATTGCAGAAGCTTGGAGAGGTTAAGAGATTTGCCCAGGATGAATAAGAGGAAGTACCTGAATCCAAGTCTCCAGGGTCAGCTCTCTCTCTCTCTCTCTCTCTCTCTCTCTCTCTCTCTCTCTCTCTCTCTCTCCTCTATCTCCAATCCAGGTGTGGAAGAGAAATGAAGTGAAGTGAATTTTAGCCCTAAATCCTGGATTCCTATGACTCAATGAAACCCAGCAACCCAAGGGCTAGGGAAGAAAGGAGGGGAGTTCATCCCTCCATTATAAAAGGCACAAAGGAAGAAAAAATAAACTCATTCATTTTATCCATCTCCCCATCCCACCCCCTAGCATTTATTAAATACCTACTACTATACTAGGGGCAATGGGAGAGATTCAAAGACAGTTCAGACAAGGCCCCCCTGCTTTCCCACAATCTAGAGCAGATTGCAATAAAATCCACAGGGATGCATGGCAATTGCCGGTCCCTCTCCCTCCCCTCCTTCACTCTTCAAACTACTTTCAAATGGAGTGGGCTGGGAAAGAGAGCAGGCCTCTTCTCATGCACTTCCTGCAGTTGGTTTCAGTCATTTCCCCCCACCTCACCAAAAACAAAATGAATCCAGGACCCCAAAGGATGTGAAACTGAATAAAAGCATCCACTGGGGAAAGAAGGGACAGTATTAAGGCCTCTACCCAACAGTCAAAAACTTCAAGGCTCAGTTTTTCCAAGATTTGCTTTCTAAATATCTGTCCTTTATAGCTGACCATTTTTACATGAAACTTCCAGCCTGAGATTCCACAGTCCTGTGGTCTGCTGGTCGTGTATTTTGGAATAGAGCAGAGGACTTGAGAACATTCTTATAAAGCCTAAAATCGTGCTTCCTAGTGCAAGAGAGATATACCAGTGGTTTAGAGGGGGGTTGCAAAAAAAAAAAAATCTACCAGATCTTTTTCTATAGATCTGAAGGGGGCAGGCCCAACAATGGGTTGGGGGGGGGGGGGTGGAGACGGAAATTGGAGACTGCATTTTACATGGCTTTGGAATGCAGACCAACATGAAAGTCAACCCTGGGCAACCCAGGCAAGCAGAGGGAGGGACAACTAAAAGAGAAAAGACTTTCAAAGAAGAAGCTACCATAGTCATCCAGCTACTCATAGGCTAGTCCCTACTAAGAGCAACAAGGCCTTCCTATCCCCCAAAACCTCATGGAGGCTTGAGAGGCCCCAAAGACATTTCAAAAAATTCACCTTTCTATTTCTGGGTCTCTTTTTTCTGACAGATCAGCTACAGATTGTCTTTTGCAAAATTACTGGATAAAATAGGAGAGATGGGGAAGGTCTTGTACTTCCCAGCAGTCTGGGAAAAGACAAGCTTTGGTTTCCATTTACTAATTATTAAACCTTTTTCTACACTTTAGCCTTTCCTGAAATCCTAGGATCTCCTGCCCAGACCACCAAGACCAGGTATATTGGATGCTGGACATTCCACTCCCTCCAGAATGGCAGTCTCCCAGGATAACAGGATTCCAGAGTTGAAAAGACCTAATTCAGATCTTTTCATTTGAGAGGTGGAAAAATGAGGATAATAACTGCACCTACTTGATAGGGCCTATTCTGAAGATCAAATAAGATGATATATTATTTGGCCCATAAGCCAGGGAGGCAGTTCTAGGCCACTGTTCAAGGTCAATGCTGTTTTACTATCTTTATCAAATGGTTTTAGTTGTAAAGTCATAACCAACTTGGAATACAAATCTCTGCCTTGAACCAATCTGTCCTTCTGGACCAGATTCAAATCACCATAGCTAAAATCCCCTCCAAGTTTACAATATGGAATGTAAACCCTTCTGTAGGAGCCAGGCTAAAGTAAAATGGAGCTGGATGAAAACTGGCCTTATTGCCAAAATGCAACTTTACTCCCCTCAAAAGGGTCTCCAGGGCAGTAAACCTGAAATGTTAGTCTTAGGGAAAACACGTCCTCCTAAAGAATAAACCACAACCTTCTGTCTAGTAACCCCATAGTTAGTCTCAACTGTGTTAAAGAGGCATACGGAATCATCCAGGCATCCCAGAAGAGTCAGAGTTCAGTTTAGAAGAACAAGTCCCCAGCAGGTGTGAAGCCTATCTGGGTGTTAATGAGGTAGTAGGTGAGCATAACCGAATTTTGAAGAGATAAGAGAAACAAAGGGGAAAGTGTTAAAGAAACTAATAAAATGCGCCACAAATTAAGATATGAGAATGTGAGGGCTAGAAAGGACCCTAGAGATCATCTATGCCAACCCCTTCATTTTACAAATGAAAAAACTAAGGTGCCCAGTGAAAGAAAAGTGATTTGCCCAAAGGTCACACACTTAGCTCCTAAAAGAAGCAGGATCTGAACCAAGGGCTTTATACTGTCAGTTCAATACTACTAATTAATTCTACTTACATGCAGGGTATTATGCTGAGTAGAACACAGTCGTTCTCAAAGCACTAGACCACTCTAGAATTAGAGCTGGATGAACCCATGAGAGACGACTTAGCTGTACCCCCTCATTTTTAAGGATGAGAAACTGACACTCAGAGAGGTTTAATGATTTACCTGTAATCACCCAGCTTGTATCTAAGGTGAGATTTGAACCCAGATCTTGCTGACTCCAAGCCGAGAAAGCATTGTCTCCACTATACAATGCTAACCAGTCCTATGGCTTTAGGCCAGCCACTTTACCCAAAGGACAAATTTCCTCACTGCAAAATGAGGGAGTTGGACTGATTCACTAAGGTTCCTTAGAGCTCTAAAGATTCTATTAAAAAATTTTTCTCACTAAGCTCCAAAGGAAAACAGATGGATTTTAAATAGTTTTCTCTCACCAAAGCTAATAAAACTCAATGCAGGGCTGGCCTCCAAGAGGTCACATCAACCCTTCCTAAGGAAGAGAGGGAAGAAAGAAGAAATATAGTGGATGAAGATGGACAAAGTAGAAACCAAGAGGTCTCCGAAAAAACAGGGGCATCCTTGAGACAGGCCTCAAAGTCCTAGCTCATAATTGACATCTAGATACATAGACTGTTAAATCTTGATGATTCAAGAAAAATGATAAAACTGATGCCCATATTTCTATGGAAATGGGAATTTTGACTGTGGAACCCCTCTCTCCATCTCTCCTTTTTTTGAGTTACAACAGCACATAGGTTCAGCAAATCTTATTGGCTTGTGTTATTTCTCTGTTTTCTTCTACTTCACTGTATCCTCCCAAGGCACTAAGTAAGCACCAACTGTATGCAAAGATCACAATGGCAACCCCTGAGGGCTTCACCCTCCCCACTTCTGGCCTCTGCATAGAATCCTTTTTTCACACAGATCCACACACTTCCAAACTGGAATGAGAGCAGGTCTATCCTACCAACAACCATTAACTCTCAAGGGAATGGAAATGAGGTGAAGGCTTGGGGGGAGGAGGGGGGAGGAGGAGAGGAGGAGCTGGGAGAAGACAGGTAGACTTCTCAATTCAGGAAAGATAAAAAGCCAAGAGAAGACATAAAACAAGGCTACGTAGGTCATCAACCATAAGGGATGAACTTTTATTGCAAAGGTGTGTGAACTAGGAACTGGGGTAGGGGAGTGGGATACATGGAACCGTGAATACAGGCAACTCAACCAACAAGCATTTCAAGAGACCTAGAAAAACAATTCCCAGATCAGTCATATCTATTACACATATACACAATCACACAAACAGAATGAATAATACATACTTAAAAAATGTGTATTCTGAATCTGTCTATTCCATACTATAGAGAAATAAGTGTATCTAGTATATGAATACATACATATATATATATATATACATACATATATATCCCATTATTTTCATGCATCTGCCTCAGCCAATTTTATTTAGCTACTTTCTGGACCATTTCATGTTCATTCGGCTGCTGAGCTAGACAATTGCTTCGTAACTCTAGGGTGCAATTTCACTGTCTGTGAGTTGAATATCTCACACAGGGATGGGGTGTGTGCAGAAGCAGCCCAGTTCTTCTCTCCACCCTCCTCTCTTTGCTCATCCTCCTCCCTCCCAGCTTTGCCAGTCAGCCTTCTTTTTATTCTGTAGAATTTTTTCTCCCAGATTCCTTTTAGGAGGATCTGAAGAGAGCTAGGCCGCTCCTTCTTGTTCACTCACCTATGAGAGGACTGCCTTGCAGAAGGCTCTATGTTTTCCAAAATAATCAGAAATCTTCACTTGCAAGTCAAGAAGGAAGGACTATATTCTTGTTACTTCACAATCTGGGAAGGAGGAATGCATGAGTTTCAGCCCCTTCTGGAGTTTGGCATTATTTCAAGGGAGCATCAGTCTCCCTCTGTTGCCTTGAGAACCCCCATCCTAACCTCAGACCACTTTCTAAAAGTATGATGAATACATTTTCTGAAACAAAAATCAGAACCCATCGTCTGAAGGGCAGTCCTTTGATAAAAACCAATTCTAGAAAATCCATTCCTAATCAACTTAGTGAGAGACTCAGACTGGGGTGTAGGAGGCAAAACAGAACAAATCCAATTCATTTTGCCTCAGTTTCCCCAACTAATAAATGAAGGTTACTAACCACCCAGCCTATTTCAGAGTTTACATGAAGACTGAAAGAAGTAGGTAAGAACTATATCAGTGGTAGTTCAGAGCACCAGAGCAGGAAGGGTACTCTATAAAAATAAGATTCGGTCACTCAGGAATCTAGAACGATATCTGAATTATGGGACATTTACATAAAAACTTTCCTTCAATAACTTGTTAATGAAATTATTATTGTTTTAAAGATGGGAAAACTAAGGCTCAGAAAATTTAATAAGTTCCAGCTCTGCCACTTGCTTAACTAGGTCAGTCATGCTCCTGGGTCTCACCTGTAAAATGAGAATGTGTGATTAAAGGATTTGGAGGACCTCTTCGAACTCTTTCACTGGGCCAGGGTCACAAGGTGACTAGTGTCAGAGTCCACCAACAGACACCAATGTGCCCGGGTTCCAGAGAGATCTCTATGTTGGAGGGTGGTGTCAGAGAGGCAGAGCTGTCCAGAGGAACTCCTGACCCCCACCCCCCAAATCTTAAAGTTCAGAGAAAATCTATCTCATCTTTGGGGGACTACAAAGCCAGGGACCTAAAGAGGGGTGGGTGGGGCAGGCAAGAGAAAGTGAGTGAACTACACCTAATAAAATGTAAATGCCCCATGGGGGGGGGGGGGGGTGCTGGAAAGGCCGGCCACCCGGAAGTCCTGCTGGCCACCCTGGCTGACATCATGGGGCCACAGAGAGCTCTCTCCTTTGTGGGGTTGTCTCACCTTGCCAAAGACCTAAGTTTCAGAGTTCCCCCTTTCACCCTTTCCATTCAGAGTCCATAAAACCCAATTGATTTATTTAGTTGAGAGCGGCCAAGAAAAAGGCCCAGGAAAAATGTTGCACCCAGATGCAAGCCCCATTACCATTTTATGGACACCTTTTATCTCTGAATCCGCACCTCCCCCCATTTCCAGGGCTATCACCGGAAAGAGGAAGACCTACCGGTCTACCCTCCCAAGGGTCCCTACCCCAGGTAGGGTCCCAAGTGACCAGCTCCCTGATCCACCCATGCAGAATCCCAGCTTAGGGAAACTGTTACACTCTGGCAGGAAATCTCAACTACCACAAGTCCCACTGATTCCTTGAGGTTTCCTTCAGGTTTCCTGGCTAAGTCAGTGGTGAGTTCCCATGGAAACATCAGTAACCAAGTAGAATCAGAACCTAAATCTACCAACCAGACCCTTCCAGCTCCTTCAGGGTGACTGTGGTTTTAAAAAAAAATAATAATCATCATAATAAAATCAAAGAAAGGAAAGGGGCTTAGAGGGTGGGTGGGAGGAGGTCAGTCAACTTGAAGCTACTTGAACAGACACCCCCCCCATCCTCCCCTAACATTTCCCCCAACTCCATAAAGGGATCATTCCCACTAAACCAGCTCTACCACCTACCACCTCTTTTTCCTGCCCCTCTCAGACCCAGTAATATAAGGAACCACAAGTAACCTCCTTCACCAACCCAACACCATTATACTCACACCTTGGGGAGCTTCCCCAAAGTTCTATCTTGTCATATGTCATAGGGGGGTCAGTTAAAGATTTTATCTGAAGTCTGATTTCCAAGATATGTCAACCCTTTCTCCAGACAGGGCAACATTGCTGCTGGTCAAATTAGCCAGTCACATCCACAGACCACCCTTTTAAGTCAGGTCTGGTCCAGGTTTCAAGGAAAGAAGGATAAAAATTTCTAGAGAACTGCATCTGGGAGCCTTCTTCTCCCTACTCCCCTAGACTGGACATATTTAATTTATTTTCCCCTCCATGATGCTAAGTAACTAAAATGATACTTTAAAATACACAGCATTTTTTTCTTTATAACTAAGTGAGGAAGATGTACAAATTACAATACCCATTTTAGAGATATGGAAACTGAACCTTAATGAGAAGGAAATGATCATTTCAATGAGTCTTTGAACCCAGTTCTTCCTACCCCAAATCCTGTGCTCTTTTTTCATTTTAATTAAATTTAATATTTTTTCAATTATCATGCATATATTTTCCTCCCTTCTATTAATAAAAAAGAGAAAAAAAACCCTAATATTGGATAAACATAATCAAAACAAATTCCTGTGTCTGCTCTGTCCAAGAATACATTTTGCCTATTATTCTATCATCTCTCTCTCTCTCTCAGGAGCAGGTGGGTGGCCTTCTTCATTAGCCCAATGGACTCATATCTGATTACACCCTCATCAAAGTTCTTAGATCTTTCAAAACTTGGGGCAACTAGGTGTCGCAGTGGATAGAGCACCAGCCCTGGAATCAAGAGTACCTGAGTTCAAATTCAGCCTCATACACTTAATAATTACCTAGCTGTGTGGCCTTAGGCAAGCCACTTAACCCCCCATTTCCTTACAAAAAAACTTAAAAAAAAGTCCCCCCCAAAAAAACTATAAGAGGATTTTTTTTTTTGCATTGTTCCCATTATGGTCTACAATATGTTCCTGGTTCTGCTCCCCTCACTCTGCATCAGTTCACACAAGTCTTCCCAAAGATTTCTGTGACACCATTTTTTTCATCATTACCTACAAGCACAACAGTATTTCATTAAATTCATATACTTTTAATTTATTTGGACACTCCTACATACCAGTTAGTGTCTTCTGTGTCTATCACTGTAAAGCTCAGCTTCCAATGTTTCCTCCTCTTTCCCCCTTCTTTAATAGAACAGTATTCTAACATCTTCCTCCAGGCTTTCTCCTTCAGATCCATCCTGCACAGGCTATCAGATTAATCTCATCTACACATAGCTCTTGTCCTAATAATCCACATTCCAAAAGTATTTTAAGATTTACAAAGTACTTTTATCACTGAGACAGTTACTATTTTACAAAAAAGAAAACTGAGGTTAAGGAAAAGGAAGGTGACTTTCCCAAAGACACACAAGTGGGGTGAGGGAAGGTAATAAGTATTTATATAGTCCCTACAGTATGCTAAGATTTTTTATTTAACAACTGTATCATTTGATTCTCACAATAAACCTAGTAGGTGGATGCTACTATTTATCCCCCAAGAATTGAGGAAATTGAAGCAGGAAGAGGTTAAGTGACTTATTCAGAGTGAGAAAGTGTCTTAAGGCTGAATTTGAACTCAGGTCCTCTAATTTCAAGACCACCCACCTAGGCAGAGCTAGGTCATAAACCCAGATCTAGCTCTTTTTCCCAAATTACTTTGCTGTTTGGTTGTTTTGTTCATTTTTCAATCAGTTGTTCAGTTGGGACCCTATTGGGGCTTTCTTGGCAAAGATATTAGAGTGTTTTGCCATTTCCTTCTCCAGCTCATTTTACAAATGAGGAAACTGAGGTAAACAGAGTTCAGCAATTTGTCCAGGGTCACATGGCTAAGATGTATCTGGGGCTGGATTTGAACTCATGTGAAGATGAATCTTCTTGACTCTAGGCCTGATGCTCTATCTACTGTATTACAATTCCCTAATATAACAGCACTCCAGCCCCTTATTCAGAAAACTTCCCTGGCTTAAGCACTTCTCTTCACATTGGATCTGATACATAGTATTGAATAAATGCTTATTAATTGACTGAAAGGTCACATTCTTTCTGCTCTTCCCCAAAATAAATCCAATGCTTCCTTGCTTCTCTATCTATGACCATGGTTCCCTAAACTTGGAATATGGCTTCCTCTAGCTCACAGAGTCACCAGAGCACTAAAGTCTCTCTTTCAAGGCCTAACACGGATGTTGCGTCCTCCAGAAAACCTTTCCTGGTCCCTCTCTGGAGGAAGTACAGTTTCTGTTAACAGAAAGACTGAAACACACCTCACTGTCCTGGTACTAGGGTTGTATGCATACCTGTCACGTCCCCAAACAGTACTCTTGAATTCCCAAAGGAGGAGAGAACAAGGCCTTTCTACCCTGGTTTCCTCTGCCTGCAAGCACACTACTCTAGCTATTGAAGTTTTTCAATAAATATTTTTTTTGAATGAATGGATTGTTAGGTGTTCATTAAATACTTCTTTTTAAAAATGTCTTTTCATCTTTTTTAAACAAATATTATATCATTTGATCCTCACAATAACCTTAGGTGATAGGAGCTATAATTTTTATGTATGTGTGTGTGTGTGTGTGTGTGTGTGTGTGTGTGTGTGTATAAAATGAGGATAAAACCTCATTTGACAGTGAGAAAACTAAGGAAGATAGGAGAGTGAAAGTTAAAACACATCCTGCTGAGAAGACACCTGAAGAGAAGGTGCTTCAGGAAGATAATTTCAGGGAGAGGAAAGCACCAATTAACAATTATTTTGAGCTTTAATTAAGATAAATAAGGGTACCACTCAATTTAATTCAATATATATTTATTAAGCCTCTGTTATGTTGAATATGGTTGGAATATTTTAAAAGCAAAAGCCTAGATTCCTGTCTTCAAGCAGTTCCCAGTCCATCAAGTCCATAAAAGATACAGAAAACAGCCTCTAAGAAAGTCCCTCTGTAAAGCCTCCCTTCTGGTGGAGGGGTCCCTGGGCTGTTGGAGGCTATGCCAAAGGGTCAGAACAAACTCTTTCAGGTTCTACCACGCTAGAGAGGTTCTGAAAACAGCCCTACTGATGGACTTTGTGTTCTACAAGGCCAACCTGGCTATACCTGGAGAGGTCTGTCCCCCAAGGGGGCTGCTTCCCAGGAAGGAGATGAATGGTTTTGGGTCACAATCAGATTAGAGGTCTACTGAGAAATCTAAGAAGGATAAAGCAATGGAGTACAAGGCAGTATACATGCCTTATAGAATGCAAAACTCGGTGGGACAGGCAATAAAACTTCCTGGAGGAGGCATAATTAATCTTAGCCTTAAAGGATGGGTAGGATTTCAACAGCACCAACAGAAAAGCAGTCTGTAAATGGAAGACAATGTTGTCATCAGGTAGGGGCCCAAGGAGGAATCCCTAATCTTCAAGAGGCACTAGAAATGACCATTGGCCCTCCATCTCCAACCTAAGGAAGATAGAGATGAGCCATATAGAGTTTTAAAGTCCACAGCACAATACAATCACTAATCCATTCTGTAACTAAGTGGGGTGGGGATGGAGGGATGGAAGGATAGAGGGAACAGGTAAGAAAATGAACATTTTAGTGCCTTACTATGGTCAGGTACTTGTTAAGGATCTTTTAAAAAATTTTCATTTTTTTATATAAATATTATATCCTTTGATTCTCACAATAACCTTGGGAGGTTAGTGCTATATATTGTGTGTATAAACCTGTATACATATAAATATGTAATATATATACACACACACACACAAACACACATACATATATATATAAATTAGAATAATACCTCATTTGGAGGCAGACAGAGGTTAAGTGACTGGTTACACAATTAGGAAATGCCTTGGGTCTGGATTTGAACTAGTGTCTTCCTGTCTCCAGTTTCCTCCTCTGCCAAGTAGGGATTATAATCTCCACCAGACCTATCCCAAAGGACAACTGTGAAGATCCAATAGATTCCTTTATATAAAGTGCTATATAATATATATGCTATATAAATTTTAAAGTGCTATATATATATATATATACACACATATATATACACATACATACATACATACATACATACATACATCTAAAGCTATAGAGATAAATGCTATTTTTCTCCAGCATTATTATAAGGAATCAAGAAAGGAGGGAGGGGAGAATTACAGACAGGAACCATTCAGAAATTAACTTGTGGAGACCTTGAAAATAGGAAAACTTGGGACCCCCCCCCTTCATTCTTTGTTTCTGTTCAACAACATTTCCTGCTAGTTCCAGCTTGTGTCTCCTAAAGGCTGACTTGCCAGGACAGCAGGATTTTCTGTACAAACAATGAGAGGAGCCCTGGATAACAGAATTCCATTTCTACTTTCCTGGGTAAGGTTTAGAAGTCCTAAACACAGGTTTCAGCAAGTATGGGGTTGGGAGCCTTACTCAGGGGAGTCCACCTTATTTCCATAGACAAGGTCACCACTAGCCTAGCAAGTTCAGGGTTAGCCAAGGAAACACAAAGGCAGGCAGCTTACCAGCCTTGTTCTTCTCCTTTGGAGCTAGTTTTCTCACCCACCCCCCCCCAACCACATTACTCCTGCAGATCAAAAAGTTGGGTCCCTCAGTATTTACCAAAACAAATTGCCTAAGTGACAAATAGAGTCCAGGCCCCAGCTTCAGCTGCCAGGCCTGTCTCCAAAGAGTACCATGACTCTGCTATTTTGGGAGGCTTCAGAACTTGCTTTAATTTGGGTCTCTGGAGCTATGACATCATCACACCTCTTGGTCAGATTTCAGGCTCCCAAAGCTGACCCAGTGCCAATATACATTCTCATTCTTCATGCTATTGCTCTGATATTGGATTGGGGGGGAAGAAGAGGGGCCATGTGAATATTTGTCCTTAAATGGTTAAATAGAAAAACCCACTAACAGCCACTCCCTACTTCTACCACACCAGAGCAAATACATTTTTTCTCCCAATTCATAAATACAATCCAGCAAGCATTTCCATTTCTAAGCTGGGTCTTTATAACAGCAGGTTCCAGGAGAATGCTGATGAAAAGGGATGGTCAGCATACACCTCCAAGAGCTCCTTATTCTTAAACCTGTACCGGTTTAAGACTGCAGCAACTTCTGGGCACAATCTTAGGGCTTTTGAGAACATCTTGACTGACCTGCTCATCCCTCACCTGACAAAATCCTTCTCTTCCTTCAAGGCTCAACTCGAGGACCATCTTCTCCAGTACCCTTTCTTTGATAACCGCTCCCCCCACCACCACCACACACACACCTAAGTGTTCTCTTCATCAAATTGCCCTTGACAATTCCAGGCCTCCCCATCAGTAGCCCCTTCACCCACCCCTAGACAAAAGAAAGATGCCACTTTTTTAATCTTTGTATTCCTGTACACAGAACTATACACACAGAAGGTATCTAATAATTGCTGAGTTGATTTGGATCGAGGGGAAAGGGAAATTGAGGACCAGAGAGAGGAAGTGATTAGGTCAGGGTCACACAGCTGATTCACAAATCAAATCCAGGGAAGTTCAACCTCTCTGAGTCTCCTTAGGGTGGGGAAGGAAGGGTGAGAAGTTGAAGGGTGGGGCTTCCCCACAGCCTCTGGCCCTGGACCAATAACTGGTCACAACCCCAGCCCTCAGACACTCACCCCGAAGGGATTAGCCTTTGTTGACAAAAGGGTTTAGGGAAGTAGCAGTTTAAATGTACCTTCCACCCTACTATGACTTCAGAGCCAGGCCCAAGCTAAAAAAAAAAAAAAAAAAAAAAAAAAAAAAAAAAAAACCCAGTAATCGAAGCCTCTTGTTCTCCTCCAGGGGTCTGCCCATAATGAACCTGTTCTGAGCTGGCAGAACCCCCAACTCAAATTCAACAGCAGGACCCTGGCCACAGCCAGAATCCCAAATCAGGATTAAGGGCAGTGCCAAAGGTCAATATAAAGTTGCATTAGTAGTGGGGAGGATGAGCCCAGTCACTCCCCAAGGCCTGATCTCCACACTACTCCAGAAGGCTCCCCACTCTCCTTCCTTATATGCTATAAAATATCTTTTTCTTTTAAAAGCTTCAAAATTCTCTAAGCCTTTTCTAAAGTTGTGCATCTCTTTCATTTGCTTTTTCTCTGAATCTCAAGGGGATACTTCAAGCAGTGAAAGCAGCTTCCCAAGAACTCCCCCCCCCATCTATTAACAGTTTGCCCAGAGGGGAGCCTTGGGTCCTGGACCTACTACCCACCCAAAAAGCTCCTGGCTACCCTTAATGGCTTTAAGGCATATAGCCAAGCAAAACTGCATGATGTCAGGATAAGAAATGTGAAAAATTAACAAAACATTAAGTCCAGGGGTTTCTCTCAATCCCCAAATAAGAGAAGCTTGTCACAGGGTTACAGAGAATATTTAGTAAATTGAACAATAAAATGATGTTATCAAATAAAAATTAATTTAAAAACTATTATCCTATTAAAACGAATCTTTCTTATGGGCTGACCTTTGACAAAACCTAGAATTTACTTCCTTTCTTATGGAATAGGAGAGAGAATAAGGTGAAAAGACCTGAAAAGATCAGGAACCTCTGATCTAGTCCAATCACTTTACTTTGCAGAGGAAGAAACTAAGTCCAAGAAAAAAGAAGTGCCCAAGATCACACAGCTGATCAACCAGAGAGCCAGGCAGAGAATTCAGGATTTTGGCCTTCTTAAATTTAAGAACATTTCCCTATTTTTCTCTCTTTAGGGCCAGAGCTGTGAAAGTAATTCATAATGAACCAGTATGACCTTGGACAAGTCACCTCTTTTGTCTCTCAATTTCTTTATGAGGAAGTTGATCAGATGGATCTTTGAGGTTCTTTCCAGGTTTTTCCAGCTCCAATTCTTTGAAGAAGGGGGAAAAAAATTAGATTAGATCTCTGCTACTAAACTGCTATGTGATCTGAGGTTCCATCGTTGGGCCTCAATTCCCTTATATGTAAAAGTGATGGGGTTGGATTAAGAGATCCCTTCTAGCTCTGCCCATTCTATAATCATTGATTGAGATCCTCTGTTCAGTGACAAACCTTTTTGGAGAGGCTGACCTTGAACAAGGCAGCCTATCAGAGCCAAACTTCTCCCGCCGCAGATCTCTTTCAGTAAGGGAACAATTCAATTGTCAAATTCTAATCCTCTTCCCACCTTCTCAGAAACAAGAACCTGTCCTAGTACAACACAGCAAGTGATAATAAAGCTATCCAGTGGAGGCTGGAGGTGTGGAAGAAACAGGGCGGATAGAAGGAGAGGGGCTAAAGGGAGAAGAGAGGACAGCCCAGAGGAGAGCAAAACCAAATAAACAGAAGCATTGGGACCATTGAGAACCAAGGAGAGAGACAGTGCATTCTTTTCACAGATGCAATCCTTCTGAGAGAATCCTACTGCTCTGTATATATACAAGGCTATAATGGTGAAAAAATAAAGTCTAGCCAGAGTCCATTGCTCCCAGAAAAGCCAGGGATGCTAAACACTTCTTTCTATCACTAGCCTCTTGACCAACTACCCTTTCCTGGCCCAAGCTAGGCTGGAAAAAGAAAATTAACTTAAACCAGGGTCAACAGGATGGGGGGGGGGGGGGAGATGTTCTAACAGAGAAGAAATCTGCCTAGTCTCTAGTCTCTTGAGAGAAAAGAATAGCTCATGTAACATTAAACCCAGGGATCCAACTCTCCAAGAATGAGAGAGAGAGAGAGAGAGAGAGAGAGAGAGACAGAGACAGAGAGAGAGACAGAGAGAGAGAGACAGAGACAGAGAGACAGAGACAGAGACAGAGACAATATAGCAATGTACATGAACATGGAACAGGGAGCGTACTTGTTTTATGCATCTCTAAAGAACACAACTGGGCGTGAGATGGGGGAGTGACTGGGAAGCAAATTTCAGTTAGTTTTAAGGAATAACATTTTAATAAACAGAGACTTCAGAAAACTGACCAGATTTCATTGTAACGTAGTGAACTCTCTCCATCCCTAGTTATATGTAAGTAAAGGTTGAATAGTATGCTTCCCCCCCCCCCCCCCCCGCCCCGCCCCCAGGTACTGCAGAGGGAGTCCTGAACTGGATAAGAAAGGAGTTGAGCTTGTGACCTATAAGACCTCTTACAGTTCTGAGACTTTGATACTATTTGGGGAGAGATCAATGTACACTTTCTGTTTATCATAGTTACACAGTCTCCTTAACAAGGATTTGGGGAAACATCACATCACTCAGCAGGTCTTGCCAACTTTTTTTTTATGGGAAAAACTAAGCCACAACTACAAATCCAGCTCTTCTCTCCAAAGAAAGCCCCAAGCTAAGGCATGAAGGATTCTCCCCAAGGCTGGTTCACCACCTCAAAAACAGCAAAGAGTCACTGGCAGGCCCATTCCTAATTTTACCCCACCTTACCTTTGGCAGCCACTTGTGCCTTAAATGTGAATAGTACCTTTTGGGGTAAAGAGATGCTGCTTACATCACCTCTTCATTTATAAGTATATGGCTTCTCTCCCACACCTCCCCCCAACAATGTGAAACATTGCACTGTGGGGGAGACAGAAGGGCACTTAAGTTATTATTGTATCGTCAACAAACTACCTCAATTTTTCACCAGGGAGAGAAGATCCAGGATCTTCATTATCAATCAACTGTTTTAATTAACTTTTAATTAACTTCAGGCAGAAATTTTTTTCCTGTCAGCCTGGCTATAGTTATCACTCCTCAATATTTTCTCAGCCATTCATTTTCAAATCGCATCCCTCACAAACCCTTTTACTCCCTCTTTCCCCACCTACACACACACACAAACACACACACACACACACACAACATTGCAAATGTACATTCAGTAAAGAAAAAGAGTGGTTGTTAGACTCGAGACAATCAGGATCTTGGGGAATGATACCTCCAGAGCACAGTATTAGTTGGGCTTAGTTTACTGCCTCCCTTCTCTCGGTCTGGCCATAAAAACCTGTTCCTATCCACACATTACCACCCATGGTCAGTTCCAATCAGTTTTCGACCAGATCAATAGCCAGTCCACAAGGCAGATCTCCCTGGCTTTCTGGCTAGTTCCAATGGTCCCATGCACTGGGTAGGTGCATCCAAGATTCTATTCATGTTTTATCCTTCCCTGTTTCTTGGGGGCAGGTTTGTTTCTAATTTCACCCTCACTGAAGTTTTCCTTTTAGATTTCCATTCATCAAAACCACAACAGACGGGGTTGTTTTCTGGTTTGTTCCGTGGTGGTGGTGGTTGTTGTTTTCCTTGTAGGTCTCGGGGAGGGGGGCGGGAGGGTCTGATGCAACGGGCTGCAGCCGGGACTGGGGAGAACTCGCGTCAGTGAGCCGCCGGCTCCTAGGTAGGGCCCACGGGAGCAGCCTCCCCGGCCCGGGAGGCAGACCGGCAGGCGAGCGGTCGGGAGAGAGGCAGATCGTGGTCTGGGCAGAAGCTCGGGCTCTGGGTTTCCTGGCTTTTGTTGCTCTAAGTTAGTCCTCCATGTTATTCTGGCAGTCCTGTGTCACTGTCGGGGAGCCGGGAGGCACAGCACACTCCGGGCTGGCCCCGAGAGAGGAGGCAGCTTCGCACGCCCGGCTCCCACTCTCCGCCCCGGGCCGTGGGCGCGGGAGGCCACGGCAGCCGTCCCCAGGCCCGGCCCGGGGGGGGGGGGGGGGGCTTCTCCGGGAATCCCTCACCTTTGGAAAGCTCTACTGGATCGTAAATGTATCCATGCATCACCTTTAACCCAGGCAGGCCCATTCATCTCTGCCAGACCTCTCACTACAAAGGCTGCCTCCAAAGGAGGGAAACGCAGAGAAAGAGAAAAGGCAGATTGGGGGGGGGGGGGGGAGGTTCAAGTCAAACCAGATTTAGCATTTGATGTTGGGGTGCCAACCAAGTCGGTCCAACCCGCAACCTCTAAACCCCATTTCCCCCCACCACCCCGGACCTCAAACTAGCATGAAATGATCCTTGGGGGAAGGCAGACACTTTTAGCCGGGGAAGCCCACCCTCCTCCCGGGCCCGGGGAAGGGGCTGAGCAGAGTGGGGAGCCGGCACCCGCCAATCCTGACGGCTCTGGGGCCTCTTTTTACAACTCAGAAAAGCTCCTTCGGATCACGTAAACCTTTGCTCCAAGTCGAGGCCAGCCTCAAAGACAAAGTTTGGCTGTGTGCTAAGGGTAGGGGGACCCCAGGACGCCCGAGCGCGCTGGGGCTCCCCAGGAGGTGCTCAGCTCCAGTTACTTTTCTCTTCCGCCCCCCCTCTGCATGCACCCCTAATCTAACCCCCTCCCGTCGAGTGGCTGCCCGGTTTGGGGGGTGTCTACGACTGGGGGAGGGGGCTGTGTGCGTTTAGCCAATCCCCGCAACTTGCACCCCTTCTCCAGGGTCGCCGTCTGCACACCAGCTCCGGCCGCGGCTGCCACGAACCCGCGCCCCCTCGCCAAGCTCACACACACACACCCGGGGGGCGGCGCGGGCTGCCGGCCCCCCACACGCGCCCCGGAGCGGCTCAAGCGCCGGCGCGTCCCCGGACCGAGCCGGGCACACGGACCAAGCCGGGCCCCGATCGCCCCTTCCGCGGCTCCGGCCGCTCGGGACTCGGGGCGCTCTTCTCGCGTCTCCTCCCCAGCCTGCGCCGTACTTGGGTCTCCCCCAGATTCCTTCCTCCCGCTCCATTCCCCCCCTTAAAAAAAAAAAAAAACCAAGCCTACCCCCTACCCCGCCTCTCCCCTCGGTCCCGGCCCGGCAATTCCCCTACGTTTTCCAAAATGCAGCGAGAACCCGAGCAACTCACCCAGCGGCAGGAAATGTTTGGTGTCCATATCTGGTGGCTAACTCATGCCAGAGGTCGGGGGAGAAAACAGCAGCCAACAAAGCGAAAATAAAAAAGGAGAGGGGCAGGGGGAGCCTCGCGGCGGGGGCTCCCGGCTCTGGGGCCTTCAAAAAAAATGAAAGCGGTAATAGTAATAGCGAGGACGAGGGAGATAGCAAATCCAGTGCCGGTGTGCTAAGGCCAAGGCAGGGGGAGTTGTTGCAAAAGTCACCCAACAATGTAAACTACTTGTGTCTCTGTGTGTGTCTCTACTCCCAACTACTGGAGCTGCAGTGCAAAGGGGAACCCGGCGAGGGGGACTGTGACGGCCGGCGCCGGGGAGCAGCGCCCGGCCCGAGCCTCGCTCCCCGAGCCCGAGCGAGCGCAGCCACCCAGACGCCCTGGCCCGGCTTCCGCGCCTGGCGCGGCCGCTCCGCCGGGGCGAGCCGGGGGCCGGGCCGGGGGCGCGGGGGGGTGTTTGGGCTTCGGCTTAACCCCCGCCCCGGCCCCCTCCTTAGAGGGCCCGCTTAGAGCCGCGGCCGAGGCAGATTTCTAACTCACGTGGAAGCTAACTCGTTTACCCCTGGCGCCGGGGAGGGCATGCGGCGTTGCTGCTTCGGAGAGTCGTGCGGGGCGACCCCGCGCCCACCGAAGAAAAGAAAAAAGACAAGAATTAGAAGAGCAAAAGGGGAGGGGGGTGCTGCTGCAGAGATGACTGCTTTAACAAGTCCCTTCGCTACTTTGGGCCTCAGTTTCCTCTTCTGTAAAAATAAGCAAAATCCCTTATAATTGTAAAAGTGATTATTCTGGATTGGGGGGGGTGGAAAATTTCAATCATATTTTGTTTTCTTTTCCCCTCTAAGATCCCTGCCAAACTAGTTGACAATATGATGGCACCTCCTAACAGACCACACAAAAGATACCAAGCAGCCCCAGGGGGAATATCGAAACTTTCCCATTGTTACTCATCAAGATTAACACCTGGTTGGGAAATATGGAGAAAAAAAATAGGCTCCTAAGTCAAAAAAGTTCTCTCCTTTAGGGTGAGAATACAGCAGGCGATGCTTAGGCGTAGAGTGGCATGACTGGAAAGATGTGGATCATAGGATGTCAGAGTTAAAAGGAAATTTTAGAAAACTGAACATAGAATAAGCTTTGCTAGCCGAAGAAGGGTTAGTAAGAGTACAAAAATAAAGTCATAGTTGCAAAAAAAAAAAAATCTTAGAACACAAGATACACACACACACACACACACACACACACACACACATATACATATATAGTACAACATAGTTGAACCAGAGTTGAAACAGAACTAAAAGTCAGGAAGACCTGAATTCAAATCCAGACTAAAAAATTCACTAGCTTAAGAAGACCTTGATAATCCTAAAAATTGATATATACATCGAATTTTGGGGTGACTGGGCAAGTCATAACTTCTGCCTGCCTTAATTTCCTCGTTTTTAAAATGAGAATAATAATGGCATCTAATGTCAAAGGGTTCTTAGAAAAGAATGATGGAACACTTGAGAGGAGCTAAAAGTCCTTATACAGATGCTATTATTAAGAGGATTCCTGGGCCCAAAGATGTGTAACATACAGGGTTACTTAAGAGAGAGGATCCCAAATCCTTAATGCATGCTTTTACTTATGCATTCATTTGTACTTCTCCAAAAACTATCAACTCACTCTGGTTACTCCTTCTGACATTCAGTGCTTCTCTCTCACTTCTAAATAGAATGACCCAGAAAGTTCTAGGCCTGCTAACTTGTTTTTCTGGCAGCCATAGGGTAGTGCTAAATAAAATGCTAAACTTGGAGTCAGCTAGATCTGGATTCAGATCTCACTTCAGACAAATTTATTAGCTGTATGACCATACCTTAACCTCATTGAGCCTCAGTTTCCTCAACTATAAAATGGGAATAATAATATAGCACCTAACTCAGAGGATTGTTGTGAAATCAAACAAGATAATATGTGAAAAAAGATATCTAAAATGTCTACTATTATTTAAAGAAACATGTGGACAATCAAGATGAGTAAAATGTGATACATTCGTGTTAATCATGTGTTTTGTGGTAAAACTTGTCAAGGGATCATTTTCTGTAACAGCACACTTAAAAACGTAAGTCAACTTACAAAAGTTAGATTAATAGACCAATTTTTAGGACTATCATAGTTTCCTTCAGCTAGCTTCCTACAGAGAAAAACTGTTTTCCCAAATCAAAGACTATGTTCCTCAGCCTCCTCAAGCAATAATGGAGGCAATTCAGAGGCAGAGGGGCAGCAGCCAAGCAAGAGATACATGAATGACTGGCTCACTGCTTCCTATCCCCACCATTAAGAGATAACATTTAAAACAAATGCTCTAATCATTATCATCATAATGAGTAAGCCTGAACATTTGAATGACACTTTATTGTTTACATAGCACTTTCACACTCCTAACAGTATACTCCCAGGTAGATCAGATAGGAATTATCAGTCTAATGTTACAGATGGGAAAACTGAGGCACTGAGAAATGTAGTGTCCTGTCTGAGGGTAGAGGGGATCATGATTGTCAGACATTCCCTGTCTAGGGGTTCACACTTTCAGTGGCCAGATGTGGCAGGACCCAGGGTCTCCTAGTCTTAAATCTTAGCATACCAGGATTGCCAACTTCAAAGAGAGGCAGGTCAGTGGCAGAAACATTGGGTTTAGATGCAGGAGACTCAGATTCGAATTTCAGGTCTCTTACTAAATGGCAAGCAGAATTTATGAAGGAACTACTATGTACCAAAGTACAAAAAGAGGCAAAAAAAAAAAAACACCCAATGCCCTCAAGGATCTCCAAGGTAACTTGAGATAAATAGATTTATCCATCTCTGAGCCTCCATTTCCTAATCTGTAAAATGAAAGGGTCAGACCAGATAATTTCCTCCAGTCCCCTGTCTCTCTGAATCTATAATTCTGAGCTCTGGGAAAGCTAGCACTATGGGAAGCCAGAGATACAACTAAAAACCAATTTCTTCACTTCCCCACCAGCACCTCATTCTGGCAGTGGGGAGAGAGAACTTGCCGGCATCTCTAGTTCCAGAAGTCCCAGATACCACAGCTGCAGGATTCCTGAACCTAGACTGAAAAAGCTAACCAACAGGGCCCCGCCAGCAGCTGCCCGTGTTTAAACTCAGCACTCCTTTGGCTTTTATTACAACCAAAACAAAACTCCTGGCAGGCCACTCCTCCTCCCCTTTAACTCCCCCTTTTCTACCTCCCCCCCCCCCCAAGAGAGTGGCTTTCAAGGCATCAATCTAAAAATGATATCGTTTTCAGGGAGGGGGCGGGGTAGGGATAGGGGTAGGATATACACTCAGAGGGGGGAAAAAGGCCTTTTAAAAAAAAGCAACCCAGTCCTTTCTCCACCCTCATTCCTCTTGTTCAGTGTGTCTGAACAGTGGACTTGGCACGTGTTCTCCCAATTAGCAAGATCATTTGCTCCCATTCCGAGACCTTGCCTGCCAGGTTCTCTCTCCTTGTCTCTGTCAGAGGGAAAATTCTAAGAACCCCCACGCTCTTAACTCTGGAGACAGTGCAACTGTAGAAGCTTCGGCATCATCTCTGGCAGGAGGGAGAAATGAGAATAATCAAACTTGTATAGCAAGCCCAGTCTCCTCAGACTGGTAGCACAGGTAATTCAGAGCAAAACTCCCTGTCTAAAAGTAACCTTGCAAAGAGATGCAAAGAACTTGCCTGCCCTAACAAAAGGGTTCCCCATTCCAACCTTCTCAATCCCCAAAAGAGCTCTGCTCTCAAGTTATTGGAGTGTGGATTATCTATGGATTCCTCACTCCAGTTTCCCATAGGTCTCAGAACTGTTGAAAGAACAGCAGGATCATAGAAAGGTTAGAAGGGGCCTTTAGAGGTCATCTACTTCAGGGTTTTCATAGAATCATAGGCTTAGAGAGGGGAAAAAAACAGACCTTGGAGGTCATCTAATTCACTTCTATTACAGATGAGGAACTAAGACCCACAGAAGTTATATGACTTGCCCAGTGTCACAGAACTAGAAAATTAGTTAAAGCAGAATTTGAACTAACTTCCAGTCCTTAGACAGATACCAATCTGCAGCAAATATTTATCAGTCTCCAGCTTTTACTACAAAAGTTCCTACTTCTCAGAACCTATGTTATTTTTTTAACCTTACTCTTTCCTTCTACTGCTCCTTGTTTCTTTTTCTTTTCATCCCCTAGTTCCTTACCTTCGGATCCATGAAGAGAGCCCACCATTAAGGCTGCTTGGACCAGAATGACCAGCAATAGAGAACTGAAATATTTTACTGAACCTCAGGGTATATTAAGATGGTAAAAATTCCATCTATCCCAATCTTCTCAGTTTCACAGGAGAGGAAATTGAGACTCAGAAAGGAACCTTCTCAATGGCTAGTTCTAAAGTTATACAGGTCAGAAGTAGGATTAGAACTCAGGTCACCTGACTCTGAAAATCTGGTGCTTTTCATACTGTACTAGAACTGGATTAGGAGGTGGTTGTCTGATTGAATCTACTCTAGCAGAGAGAATGAAAGTAGGAATTAGAATGGGGAGCCCTGGGTGGGACTCAGATTATTTCAGAAGTTGTTGCCACTGCCCATGGGGCAATTTATGCAGGGAAAGGTTCAGGGAAAGAAATGTTCACTGTCCCCAAATACCACCATAGTACTCCCAAAGAAAAAAGGGTGCTCACTTAACAACTCCTCTGGAGAAGAGACCAGCAAACTTACTCTCCAATGAGGGTACAAATCTATATCAAATTCATACACCTTTTCTTACTGGAAACAAAGAGCTTTTGTTTTGTTTTGTTTTACAGATACACATTCACTAACTTTCTCCTTTACATTTGGCTCTTTGGTGGAAATTTATCCTTTGCTTCACAGTGTGAGTCTGATTTGGATTTGCTAAATAAAAGAGCTATGAAAAAAATATCCATTGTACACTTCATAAACTAATACAGCCAAAATAATTTTCTAGTAATATTCATCTATTAAAAATCATGGAATTCCAGTGGCTTGGTTTGCTGTTGTGGTGATTGTTGTTGTTTGGGTACTGCTACTAGTGTTTTTCTTTGAAAAATAATTTTTTAGATTTTTCCATTGGGTTGTATCATACTATTCCCCCAGTTGCTGCCTTTTAAAACATCTCAAGAATAGTTTAGTTAATATTTTAAGGTCAGTTTATTGACTTAGAAGAACTTAGCACAGGCCTTCAGATCTGGAAGGAACAAATCACTCTACTATGTATGTTGTTCCTTTGTTCTCAAAGAGGAGCAATGACATCATGAAGGTGATGTCTTGACTTGCATGTGAATTGGATTTAAGGGAGGCAGAACTTAGAAAAGTCATCAACTTCACTCTGTCTTCCAGCCATTAGAGACCCGTGACAAGACCTGATTGTAGTCTGAGATCTCCATTCTCCCTGTTCCTTCTCCCATTAGCCTGGCTCCTGTCCATCTTAGGAGGATCAAAATGACTCAGATACTCCAGCTCTCATTTGGGCAGATTTGCAGCTATTGATCACATCATTGATAGGCAGCATGTATTTTTCTAAGTTTGAATGAAAAGATTTTTCCTTTTTGAAATCTATGGATCTAGATAGAGCCTAAGAGTATGTGAGGGAAGTATAATGAACCCCTCAACTGACTACAGTAATTTTGGGGTGTTGTTTTATTTTTGCAAGGCAATGGGGTTAAATGACTTGCCCAAGGTTATACAGCTAGGACATTCTTGAGTGTCTGAGGTCACATTTGAACTCAGGTCCTCCTGACTCCAAAGCCGAGGCTCTGCCCACTGTGCCACCTAGCTGCCCCTACAGTTATCTTGAAAATAAAATTGAAGACCTCATTGTTTACTATTCCCTCTCCTTTTTCTCTTTCTAGTCAAATGCTGTCATTCTTCAAGACCAAGGATAGACCATTATTATTCCTTGACCTTCAGCAAGGCATTTGGCAGTTTACCATGATATTCTTTGAGACAAAGAGGAGAAATACAAACTAGATTAGTGATGCAATTAGAACTTCACCAGATCCTACCATCTCCACTAGCTATAAAACCATATCTCACTTCCCTTTCTCTGTCACATTAAAAAAAAAATATCTGTACCAGGTATCTCTACTTCCTCTCCTCTTATTCTCTTCCAATCTCTCTGCAATCTGGTTCCTGACTTCTTCACTGAACTGAAACCACTTGCTTGGAGTTGCTGGTTATCTCTTAAGTGCTAGATCTACTAACTTTTCCTTAATTCACATCCTTAAGCAATCTTTTCTCTTCAGTATTTGACATTTCCTAGACACTCTCCCCTCCAGGTATTAATGATTTCACTTTCTCTTGCTTTCCACCTTATTTAACCACTTCTTTTTTTTTTAAATATCTCCTTTAATGGATTATTAAACTATATCATATCCACTAACTGTGGAAGTACTCCAAGACTGTTCTTGACTCTCTTCTATTTGTTCTCTATTCTCTCACTTGGTGACCTCATCAGCTATCACAGATTCAATTATCATCTCTTTGCAGATGACTTAAAAAAATCTATATCTCCAGTCCTGATTTCTCTTCTAAACTTCAGTTCTGCATTTTGAGTTGCCTATTGAATATTTTGAACTGTATGTCTTATGGGCTTCTCAAAATCAACACTACCAAAAACAGAACACATTATTTCTCCCCCATACATACCCTTTTTCAAACATATCTGTTACTGTCCAGAGAATCAACCTTCTAATCACACAGTTGTGCAATTAGCCCTCAGCTTCTTACTCTCATACACCCCACATATCCAATCAGTTGAAAAATTTTTAAAATCTCTACAACATTATCTCCTATATGTCTCCTCATTTTCACTCATACAGCCATCATCACCCTAGTCGAGGCCCTCATCACATCCTGTTTGAACTTTTGCAATAGTGTTTTATTAAGTCTCCCTATTCCACATCTTTCTGTATCCCAACCCAATTTCCACATGACCACCAAAGTGACTTCCCTAGAGTTCAAGTCTGACTTTGTTACACTCTTATTTAATAGTGATTCTATTATTTTTGACCCTATTTGAACCTATAACATCTAGGATCAAACACAAACTCCTCAGGCACATAAGGCTCCTCAATAACCTGGACCTGTCTTACCTTGTCTTCATATGCAATCTTTCCCTTCGTACACTCTACAATCCATCCATATTGGCTTAGTTGTTTCTACTCACACACAACACCCCTCTTCTCTGTGTCTGCACTGGCCATCTTCTATGCTTGAAATGTGCCTCTTAGAATCCCTAATTTCCTGAAAAAAATCAGTGCAAAGACCTCTTTTCTACAGGAGGCCTTTCCTGGTTCCCCTTACTCCCAGTCTTCAGTTTTCCCATTCAAGGTTATCTTATATATGTGTCTTGTATATGCTTATATATGTCCATATTGTCTCCTTTTTTATACTCTTCAAAGGCAGGGACACTTTTGGCTTCTTCCTCAACACAGCACAGGGCCTAGTACAAAATAAACGAAATAAGTGCTTGTAGGTTGATTAATTGATTCAGAGTTAGCTGAGTATCTGGACTCAAAAATGGTGACTGATGAATCCACTTCTACACAAGGTAGTATTTTGGTTGAAGGCCTAATGGCTCTTGCCTTGACTCTGGACTTTCCTGTTTGGACTGTTCTATTCAAAACTTTTTTTGAATGATGGCATATATATCAGATCTGGAAATGACCCAAAACTGCGAGAAATGACTACCAAATTGCATGGCAGAATCCATATGTCAAAAGACTGCAATAGGCTATAATAAGGGATCAAATTTAATAAGGTTAGCTTTTTTACTAGAATTTTAAAAGGTAAACCAAAACAAATATACAAATAAAAATTTTAAAAGACTGTATTCAAAATCATCTTTTCTATCATTTATAAACTGTTTTAAAAATTCATGCAAATAGGAAAATTATAACAAAATATCTTTTTTATTAGTATGCCATCTTTTGATGGCATATTTCACATATTTTTCAAAATTTATTTTTGTTTATTATTTACATCATTATAATCTGTGTGTCAACTGCCTGATTTTACTTTTGTCATTCTGTAACATTCCTAGATTTCCCATTTGTAATTGTGTGTGCATTTTAAGATGACTTTTAATAGGAATAGAGTAAATTTTTTTTTATTTGACTTAAACATACCAATGGCACTAGCAAAGAGGAGGAGTGATGTGACTAGACAAGAACGATGGAGACCTAAATTGTGATATCAGACTATAATGTCATCATGAATCAAACAAGTAATATGATGACCAAAGAAAGTGAATGAGATACCTTAACTATGGGACTTGCTAGTCCTATGTCTTCTGCCCTGGTCAGATAAGATTGAGTTCTATGTGCCAGATTTTATGAAGAATATTAATAAGTTGACCAGAGTAGGGCACCTTAGTATAGTGAAGACACTCAAAGTCATGTTACATGAGGATTAGTTGAAGAAACAAGGCATGTTTATAGCCTGAAGAAGTGAAGACTTAGGAGGGACAGGATAACTGTCATTAAATATTTGATCAGCTGTCATATGGAAGAAGGATCGTACTTGTTTTATTTAGCCCTATATGGCAGAACTAGGATCAATGGATGGAAATTACAGAGCCAGATTTCAACTCAATATAAAGAAAAGCTTCCTAACGGAGAGATCTACAAGTAAAATGAATTCCCACGGGGAATAATTGCAGAGTTTTCAAGTAGATGCTGGTTGCCACTTGGAGAAGAAATTCCTATTCAGAGATAGCTCTTGACAGCCCTCCAAAGTCCATAGCTCACTCTGAGGTTCTTTCCAATTAAATGTCTCAAAGCCCATCTTCAGGTCTATCTCCTCTGTGAAACCTTCCCCAACTGTTTCAGCCCACACTGAACTCTCTTCTCTTCCTTTCCACTAACACATTCAGTTTGAAGCAAATTTGGTGGTTATTTATTCTCTAGATGTGGTAGCAAGTCTTTCTACCCAACTAGACCTTCAGTCATTCCTTCTGGGTGCTCTGCTTGGTGCCCTATACCATATTGTTCTACATATTGTAGAGGTAAGGCCATCCCCCAGCTAGATGGCACAGTGAGTAGAGCACAGGCCTTGGAGTCAGGAAGAAAGGAGTTTGAATCCAGCCTCAGACACTTGACACTTACTAGCTGTACAACCTTGGACAAGTCACTTAAAACCCTGATTGCCTCACATTCAAAACCATCTCCAGTCCTTATGATTAATATTTAATCTCTGGATCCAGATGGCTCTGGAGGAGAAAGTGAGACTGGCGACTTAGCACATAACCCCCCTCACTCAAATACAGTTCACATGCTTGTCATGGCATCACCTCCCTGATGTTGTGGTGTTCTTCAAAATTGAAGGACAAGCAGTGCATGATCTCTCATTGAAATTGTGAGAGGAAAAAAAATCACCAGACTTCCCAGACAAGAAAGAAACATAAGGATAATAGTCAAATCTGATTGGCCTTTTTGAAGGTCTCTGAAACCCAACAGAGAACCTCTCCTTCTCCATGAGTTTAGCCAACCAAAGTCAAAGAATATCAATACATGCCACACAGTCTTTCCAAGTCATTCCCCCTTGTATATTATTATAATTCTCCCAGAAGCCATCTCCCCAGGGCTGCATCAGCAGAGCATGATGGAGAGCAGGACCTCAGAGATGAGGTCTTCATATGTGCCAGACCCCCATCCTCCATCACACACACACACACACACACACACACACACACACACACACACACACATCCACACTAGTATCCTCTGTGTGCTTACTAGTTCATTGGGATGGATTTGCTAAAATCCCTAGCCTTTAATGGCCAGACATACCACATTTAAGTAATACTGGTGTGGGTGAGAGAGACCCTTGGAGAATAGACAAAGCCCATTGGTAAATCTACCTAACTTTTTTTTCTTCCCTGCTATATCCCATAATCTCACACTCTGAATTTTGCCATTGATTTGCTGAATTCCTTTGGGTAATACTGAACCTTCTTTCCCCATCCCTGTCTCAAAGTTAACTGTTCACTGAAAGCCTGTTTGGTCTCTTGGTTCTATTTTCACTTGTCTTTATTTTCATTCTGAGGTCTCTTGAAGTTGGTCATCTCAGTCTGTGGCCCCTAGCACTGCTTCCTGTCTCTCAAACCTCTTATAATGTACTCCATTACTCACTATATTGATCCGCACTTTTACCCAAATATGACTTGTATAAAATCTTAGTGTGATTTGTAATTGATGTAAATTTTTTGAGTGTATTCAAATTTTTTTCCTTTCAAATAAATCTTATTTTTAAGTTGTATGGTATATTGGACCAATATGATATTTTGTGGGATTACTTACTGAGTTGAAATTAGGAGACCAGTTGCACTACCAATTTGGACAAATAACTTGCCCTCTCTGTGACCATTTCTTTTTCTATAAGATCCAAAGTTTGAATTTGATGATTTCTAACCCTTACAGCTCTGATGGTCTAGGATCCTATGAAGAATGATGATGCTAATTGGAACACAGTTGCAATGTACTACATAATAAAAGTAAAAAAACTAGATTAGAAATCCAGATTTGGGAGCTCAGGGCTCTAGACTCCTGAAAAGACACACACACACACACACACACACACACACACACACACATATATATATTTCCTTATTCAGTTACCTCCCCTGTTCTGCGCCCCCTCTCTGTGAATGCTAAGTATGCAGCTTAGGAAATATGTGTGTGAGGGGCCTGTGTTTTATCAGGGGCATTGATTATTGGTGATGGCTATATAAATCTTTCTCCATATGCATACATATACATAAGATGTATATAAATATGCAGAAAATATCCACCCAGACCAGATCTTTCCAATGATGTCAACTTATCCCCATAAAGATAGTGGGAAATGATTCATAATATTTATATGGCAGACATGATATGAACTGTAATAGCCTGTTGGGATTAAGACTAGCCATAGGTCTCTGTCAGCCACAAATGTGATTTAAATATTATATATGTGGCAACTGTAGCATTGGTAATATGATAGCTGTTATTGATAGCGGTCATAAAGGGGAGTCGTTTTGCATTGAAGAATGTGGAAAATAATCTAGTAGTTTGCCTAATGTTCTTCAATGCAATGCACTGAAAGAAACTCTACTTTAAAATGTCTTTTTTTTTCCCCTGCCGATTGCCATCAAGTTAGAGCAGATTACTTTCCCCATGATATTTCATTCCCCGACTGTCAGTTTGTGGCATCTGAGCCAATCTTGTCCATACTCCAGGCTGTGGCTCAAAGTTTGCAAATGAACCTGGGGCCTTAAAAGAATATGTTGCATCCTTTTCCTCTTATTCCCCCACTTCAGTTTCCATCCCACTACCCCCCTGATTATTAAATCAAAATACTCTCAATGTTTCTGGGAAGGCTTCCAGAGTCCAGAGCTAAAGGTATATCCATTCAATAAGTATTTATTAAGTACCCACTATGGACCCAGATCAGAACTAGAAAATGGAGGGTGGGGAAACCAAAGTAAAAGATATAGTCTGTGGGGCAGTTAGGTGGTGCAGTGGGATACAGCACCAGCCTTGGAATTAGGAGGACCTGAGTTCAAATCTAGCTTCAGACTCTTAATAATTGCCTAGCTGTGTGACCTTGGGTAAGTCACTTAATCCCATTGCCCTAAATAAATAAAAAATTTTAAAAACTTAAAGATATAGTTCTTGCCCTCAAAGAATTTATGATATCCTCTGACTGGGGATCTGAGATAAATAGTGCTCAACCAACCTTCTTCTAGGATAGGATTCTTTTTTTAATGATATTTTATTTTTCTAATTACATGTTATGAATGTTTTTCAACATTCATCCAAATGCATATGCATATTTTAAAGTTACATGATTTTCTTCCACCCTCCCTTCCCAACCCCATCGCTCAATGGTGAACAGTCAGGTGAATATTGTACATACACATTGGTGTTTAACATGTTTTCTGATTAGTTATTTTTAGAATGAGGAATTAGGATTAAAGGAAAAGAAAGAAAACCATGATATAGGAAAAGAAAAGCATAAGAGAATTTTTTAAAAAAATGAATGTAGTGTTCATTCAGATTCTGTTGAGTTTGTTTTGTTTCTCTTCTTCTGGATAGTGACAGCATTGTCCATAGCTAGTCTCCTAGGGTTGTCCTAACTCTCTGAACTGCTGAGAGGAGCTACATCTATCAAGACTGATGAACTCTTGAGGGCAGCTAGGTGGTGCAGTGGATAGAGCACCAGCCCTGGAGTCAGGAGGACCTGGGTTCAAATCCAGTCTCAGACACTTAATAATTACCTAGCTGTGTGGCCTTGGGCAAGCCACTTAACCCCATTGCCTTGCAAAAAAACCCCAAACAAACCTAAAAATAAAAGATTGACGATCTGTGAATGCTGTTGTTACGTACAATGTTCTCTTGGTTCTGCTCCATTTGCTCAGCATCAGTTCTTGTAATTCATTCCATACTGCTCTAGAGTCTGACCATTCATGGTTTTTTATAGAACAACAGTATTACATAACTTTCATATACCATAACTTGTTCAGTCATTCCTCAATTGATGGGCATCCCCTCAATTTCCCTTTGTCACTACAAAAAGAGCTGCTATGGATGAATCTTTTGAAACACGTGGGATTTTCCCCATTTTTATGATTTCTTCTGGATATAGGTTAGTATTGGAACATTAGTTTTATTGCTCTTTGGTCATAGTTCCAAATTGCTCTCCAGAATAAATGGATCAGTTCACAATTCCACCAATAATACATTAATGTCCCAATCCAACTACAATCTCTCCAACACTGATAATTTTCTCTTTTTGTTATTTTAGCTAATCTAATAGGTGTAAGGTGGAATCACATAGTTGTTTGCATTTCTCTAATCAGTAATGATTTGGAGCATTTTTTCATATGATTATACATATATATATATAATTTAATTTCCTCATTTTAAAAACTGTCTGTTCATATCTTTTGACTACTTATCAGTTGGGGAATGACTTGTAACCTTATAAATTTGATGCAATCTCTTTATATTTTAGAAATGAGACCTTTACCAAAATCCCTAACTGTAAAAATTGTTTTCCAGCTTTCTGTTTTCCTTCTAATTTTGGCAGCATTGGTTTTATTAGTGCAACCCCTTTTTAATTTAATGTAGTCAAAATCATCTATTTTGCAGTTTATAATGTACTCTATTTCTTGTTTGGTCATAAATTTCTCCCCTTTCCATAAATCTGACAGAGTATTTCTTGGTTTATTAATTGGTCTGTGGTGTTGCATTTGATGTCTAAATCCTGTACCCATTTTGACCTTACTTTGGTATAGGGTGTGAGATATGGATCTATGCCTAGTTTTTGCCATACTATTTTCCAATTTTCTCAATAATTTTTATCAAATAGTGAGTTCTTATCACAGAAGCTAATGTCATTGGGTTTGTCAAACAGTAGATTACTGTAGTTATTTACTATTGTTTCTTTTCAATCTATAGGACAGGGATTCTTAACTTTTGTGAAATGAATCCCATTTGAACTAACCTAAGTATCCCTTCTCAGAATGATGTTCATACTGCATAGGATAAAATCATAGGATTGAAAAATAAAACAACTCAATTGAAATATTAATTACATATTCATGTTCACATTCAATGAAGGTTGAACCCTAAAATCTGCTTTTCTAGGATGTTCTTGGTTACTAGAGTGAGATCGGTAAAAAATTAACCTTAAGGATCATTAAACACTTTACTCAGTATCTAAGGTGAGAAGGGTTAAGGCAGGCATATTCTGATTAGCAGTTCAACCTTTTGAAAGCTGGTTGTTAAATATTCAGGATGAATATTTTATACTTCAGAAATAGGCAAAAACTAATCGCTACAAGTTTTTTCATTATCTAGACTTCAGAAAATAATGGAGAAAATTGTAATGCATATTAGATGTAAAAGTGTATAATAACTACATCTTTTCCTCAAGGAGTCAGGTGGGGGTGTGCTACTAATCACATGGGTGCTTTATTTTGGGTATAATATTTTTAAGCTACAACAAATTCTTCCATATTATTCTTGTCTTTGTTTCTGACCTTCCCCTCCTGTATTAACAATACACATCTCTGTATATGCATGTATATACACATATCTACATGTACATATATGTGCATGTGTTTATATATGTGTGTTGTATACAAATATATATATATGTATCTATAAATCATTTACTATGTACAAAGGACTGTGATAGACACTAGAAATATAAAAAAAAGTGAAACAATACCTGCTTTCTTTGAACTTACATTTTTCTTTTTTCTTACACAATATTGCATAGAATGTTAGCCCTAGGAGGGAGTTGAGAGGTCATTTTACACAATCTAGTCCTATTACATACGGAGACACTGAGACCCAGAGAAAGGAAGTGAGTTACTCAACGTTGCCCAGTGAGATAGCAATAAAGCTAGGGTCTACTGACCCCCAAGTCCAACAATTTTTCCATTCTATCCTTTCTTTTGTCCTTGAGGAAAAATCTACAACAGGATTTAAGAAGAAAAGTTAGAGGTTGGGGAAAGCTTTGAAAGAAAGCTGCATGATCTAATAAGGTGATTTCAACTATTGGTGATTTTATACTTCTTAAGGACACAGATTTGACATTTTCAGGATGTCTAACTTCCTGACCCCAAACATCCAATAATGGAGTATGTATCTTCATAGCTCCAAACAATTCATTGACTGAGATGTTAATGAAGTACCAGGCTAGAGTCAGATTCCTGAATTTACCACCACCACTGACTCCCTGCCACCATTACTATCCTCAAATACACATACTGTACAGAAAGTTCAGAAAGAATTGATTTCCCTCTAAAAGAAGGAAGATTTCCGACCCAGAGGCTCAAGTACCCACCCAGTAAAATGGGTTCCGAGACCATAACTACAGAGATTCACAAGTTCACACACTCTCTTGTGAAAGCACAGCTTAGACAGGCACTAGGAAGAAGACTTTGGGCAATGGGGATTGGATAGTTCGTTTGGAAGGGCGAACTTTTCCATCTGCCTCTCCTCCCTTCCCCCCACCCCACCCCAGCCTCCAGCACTGGGTTTCAGTTCTAGTTCTTGCCAACAGGACGGCTACTGTTTCACATTCAAAGAATTAGACACTCATCAGTAACAATTGGCCCTTGTTCCCTCTCCTAACGGAGTGGCCCTTGATCCTGAAGAGAGCCACTATTCCTGGGCTAAGATGTCACAAGGGGGAGGGTTTTGCCTTGAGTATGCAGTACACCAGGGAAGAGAAGACCAATGAAAATAAGGTTTGGGTCCAGGGCCTCAGCTGATGTGATTTCAAACCCCAGCATAAATGCAAAGTGGAAGCTTTAGAGCATCCAGAAAGTCCTTGTAATTCACTATTGCCTCAACCTCTCTCCTTTCCTCAATAGTTGTTCAAATCATAATACCAGATTATTAAAGATCTCAGACAAGGACAAGTCAGCTTCTAGCATGAGAAGAGAGCGGAATGAAGAGAAGGAAGGATGGGGCTTAAAAAGGCTTACTTAACATAAAGTGAAAAAAATAACACTATCTGGGTCATTGATCCATATGGATTAGTACAATGCACCATTACCCTTCTTTCCTACCTCATGTTAAAGTTTTTGGATTAGGCGATTAGATGAACTATAAGGTTCTAACATTCTCTCCTCAGTATTCTGTATTTGAACTACCTGCCAGCTCTGACATTCATATTCTAAGTAAGATTCCTTCAGAGCAGTAAGGTGTGTGAAAGAACCATATTAGGTGGCCTCTAGTGAACAGAGTTCCATTTCTATAGTCAGGAGGAACTGGGGTCAAATTTGTCCTCAAATACTTATTTAACTGTGTGACCCTGGGCAAGTAACTCAATCCTATTTGCCTCAGTTTCCTCATCTTTAAAATGAACTGGAGAAGAAATAGCAAACTACTTCAATATCTTTGCTAAGAAAACCCCAGATGGGAACCTGGACAGTTGGACATGACTAAAAAATCTCAACAACAAAAGAAAACCATCTTTGAAATCAGAAAGATTTGGGGTCAAGTCCTAACTCTGATACATACTAGCTATATGACCATGGGAAGATCATTTATCCTCTCAATGCCCCTAGGCAACTCTCTAAGGTTATAAATTACAAATTATCCATCTTAATTAGTGTATGGAGTTTTCAGACAGTGTGTACCACATGCAGATAAAAACATAGGACTCTGGGTGGAAAAAAAGGTCACTTTAAATTCTAACATTTTTTCCCTAAAAAATTCATCAAAGATTCCTCAGTGACATGTTGATCATGTTTCCCCAGATTTCCTAGCTGTCTTAAGGTACAGTTATGGTTCTGTACTCTCCTTCATGGGGTCTGATTACAGTCTACCAGGGAACACCTCCCTGTACCCCACCCAGACTGGTCTATTCATTACTTTTGTATCTTCCTGCTTCTATGGTTTTCATTTCATGGAAAACTAGAATCACAGAAATCTAAAATAATAGACATTAATTTTATCTAAGCTTTACCATCCTGGAATGTCCTCATCCCTTCTTTTAGGTCTACCCAAATCTGACTGATCCTCCAGTTCAAAAATTCTATCTTTTTCATAAAACCTTCTCCAACAACCTCAGCCCACAATGAGTTCTCATCCCTTCAGATTTCTCTCATCTCCCCAGACATTAGTGATTTCCTTCTCCTTAGATTATCTCATATTATAGTTATTTGTGTACATGTTGCAGCCTTATCCTTCTCCTCACCCCAAATAGAATTCTAACTCTCTGAAGGTACAAACTGTTTTATTTTTGTCTTTGTATAATGTGGGTGAATTGGCCTATTGGGGTCTAGTTCCAGTTTACACTGTGGAAGAATTGATGACTCAACTGGTTTTTTGAAAAAAAAAAACAACAGGATTTTTGAATCAATTTTCCTTTCCAACTATGAAATATGAAGACCTTTTAGAGGTCCATGTGAAGACTGAGTGCATTTTCTCCATGAATTTTGTGTGTATTTGTGGGAGAGTATACCTCAAGTCTTGGAGGAATACCTTCTATCCACTGATCCCACGATACTATCTTAGTAACATCTTTACTAAAAGCTAATTAAGTCTGTTACTGATTTTTCAAGAGTAGTACAATGGTGAGGGTTTGTAACTGATAGTAGGAGTAATCACCTACTAGGTTACCTCTAAAACAAGAGATTAGCAGGTTTTTAGGGGACCCCAGATCAAGGATGTAAACACACGTTATGGAGAGGGCTAGTAGTCCTAATTTTTATCGTTAGAGCCAAGCACAATGTTTTGAACTTGAACTAGGAACTTAATAAATGTTTCTTAAATTGGAATATGGATTTCTTATGTGGCACTTATTTTTTTAAGTATCTTTCAAAATAGATAATCAACTTCCTAGAGGACAAAGACTATATCATTGACCTCTAGCAAGGTCAAAGGTACATACCAAGAGGTATTATTACTATGTAAGTTCTTCCTCCATCATGACAAAGTATAGAACTCCCTTAGACATGATGTAAATTTCCCTTGTCCTGGTTTCTGTTTGTCCTGCTGATAAAACCTGTGTTTGAACACTGACTCAAGTTGCTGGCTAGCTCAGAAACCTGATCTCCCTTCAGCTTGGTCATTTAAAAATATACAGAGAATCACAGAGAGAAATTACATATGGACAGTCTTATTTCACTAGAGAGAAGTCAGTACATCTATGTGGCCTTTCCAAGAACTACTAACCCCCTTTGTTACCATGGATCCTGAGAAACTGTATAAAGGAAAAAAAAAAACAACAAATGAACAGAGGAAAAAGGAGTTCAGAGAGGAACTTCCCGAAGAAAGAGAGATATAAAAAGGGAAAAAGGTTTGACCCAACAGGGAGTTATGAATCCATCTAGTAGTTAGTCATGTGGACTGTATAGTTCTGATGTGACTTGCTGAGGATGTAGAACTCCCTAGCAACCTTGAGATCTTTCCTCTTATATCAGGATCCCACCGAGGGGTAAAAGTCAGGAGGACTGCATAAATCTTGGAAACAGAGGTGGTCCATCATAGAAAGGAGAATGATCTTAAGCCCTTTTACATTTTCTATAGGGTTAAATAAAATTGTACTCTGTTTACTATTTTCTTAATATGCTTGCATGAAAGCTGCGTCTTTTTTGGATATTGGCTAAATTCTGATGTTCTCAAAGAAGAGTAAAATGAAATAAGTTCTAATATCTCCTAGGGGAAATGCTGGGTTGGAACAAAAAGAGTCATTATTACTTGTAAAGTCCTCAAGACTGGGGCGGCTAGGTGGCGTAGTGGATAAAGCACTGGCCCTGGAGTATCTGGGTTCAAATCCGGTCTCAGACACTTAATAATTACCTAGCTGTGCAGCCTTGGGCAAGGCACTTAACCCCAACCCTGTTTGCCTTGCAAAAAAAAAAAAAAAAAAAACCTAAAAAAAAAGTCCTCAAGACTAAACTTGGTTATTGAAATACTTTTTTTTTAATCTTTGTTAATAATTACCAAAGGGTTTAAGACACAAGAAGTATGAGCAGATGTGCTCTTTGATTAGTTAGAAATTCATAAATATTTCTGCGCTTACCATTGCAAAACTTTGCATTCATTCCCCGGTCTCTTTTGAATACCAACTTCATGTCACTTCTTATTTCATTGTATTCTTAGAGTGATCCTGTAAGGAAGTTTATTTTACAAAAAGGAAAATTTGAGGCCCAGAGTTTTATCCCAAGTCAGCTAGGTACTTAGCAACATGGTGCCAAGATTTGCTAAACGTGGCACCTCAGGTTTGCTAAACAGGTATTCTGTCCACCAGACTTTATTGTCTCATCTCAACCAATTCCGAAGTTTTCCTCACCAGGATTTTAGGTTCTCATTGACAAACAGATACAGACACTTTGAAGTATCCCTCCTCGTTTTGATAAGGCTGCTTTTCCACAGCAAATCACTCCTTCTCTCTGGGCCTCAGTTTCTTCCTCTGTAAAATGAGAAGAGTGGACCAGGTGACTCTGAGGTCTCTTTAGGCTCTGAGAGTCAACAAATCTATGAATCTTAGGGTTGAGGGAGCATTGTGCCCTCAAGTCTGAATCTTTGGCAGGGTTTTTGTAGCAATATACTCCGGCTTTGTGGAAGGGAAACCCAAGTTAGGCCTTGCTGATCACATGACTCAGCTATCAGATCTAGTTTGAGAGATTGCAGGGTTTCTGCAGTCAGGGGAACATTGAGACACCTAGTCTATGGATATGCAGTCACCTTACTAACTACACCCCATATCACATCACAGCAAAGTGAATGAATGAAAAGGATACACCTTGAGGTATTGCCCACCCCCAAGGCTGGAGCAGAGTGATTCAGTGATCTGTGCATATTCAGACAGAACAATTGAGCTTGGGTGGCAAGATCAGATCCTTGACCTTCTGTAACACGTCCAGCCCTGGCTGCTATATGCCCCTCCGGCTCGTTAAGCAGAGAGGAGCATTATCTGATAGGGAAACCTTATCACACAGATATCTTTGACAGGCTTCATTTCCTGGGATTACTCTTGAATATTTTAGACCCAATAAGAGAAACAGTCATTGAGTATACACATGCATACATACACAAGCAGATTGGTTTCTGACCAAGGAGAGCTGCAAGTGGGAGACACAGCATAGAGAAAAGGTTGGAAATCTTGGTCTGGAAGACCCATATTCTAGTTTTAGCTCAGGTACTAACTTAGTACATGTGGTAGGAGACAAGTCATTTCCCCTTCTGGGTCTCAGTTTAACTCTCTGTAAAATGAATGGGTTAGATTACATCTGATCTCTAAGCCCCCCCCCCCCACTTAGTTCTAACATATTATGTACTATAGTAGCCTGCCTTGTCCTTAGGTCCCTAGCAACAGCATGATTAACTCTTATTAACTATAATAAGAAATTGATCTCTTGTATAATCCAAACTATCCCTCATATGACTTTGTTTTCTATTTGCTCCCCATTCCAATCTCCCTTTTGTGGATACTTTCTGATTTGTCCCAGAAATAAGCTCAAGGAATTAATAATTTGTGCTCAGTTCTTCCTGGTTACTCTCTACCCCTAGAATCTCTCCAATCTACTCATCTTGAAATTTTGCCAGTGACATTAATAATGTGCTCCATTTTCAAAGAACAGAAGGCTGAGTCTAAATGACCAAAATATTTGGATTACAGTTCGACTAATTAGCTCATTTCACCTGTTTTTAAATACTGACATGGTGTGGTTCATTTGGTCTGGAAGCTTCTATTGGTAGGCAATGTAATCAGGACTGACCTGTTGAGGTCATGGCGCAGTTGAGTTATTTGGCTCCACTGTGTGACAGATATAGATATAGGTACAGTTCTTGAAATGACTCAAATATCACTCATGGAGCACCATATTTACCACTTTCAGCAATGTTTGTTGCCCCTCAACTGGTCAATTCCAATATCCCTATTCAGAACCAAGGAGACTTTCAATAAAGAACTGAAGTAAAGGTCTTGATCTTGTGCATTTAGACTCATGTTTCTAACTAGGATAAGGACATCAGAGCTTTGACCCAGGGCGAAAAAAAAATGTAGGGAGCCAGTAGCAAGTTTAACAATCTTCTGACATCTTCAGGTATATATCCTCCCTTTAGATCCCCAGAAACCACACCTCAAATAGACCTAGTGCTCCCTACCCCAACCTGTCTCAGATACAAAAATGGTTAGCCATTCTGTTTATACCATTTGCTATATTATAAAATGTTTTTGTTGGGTTTTGCTTGTTTCAGTCATGTCTGACTCTTTGTGATCCTTTTTTGGGTTTTCTTAGCAAAAAAGAAGACTAGTTTGCCATTTCCTTCTCTAGTTCATTTTACAGATGAAGAAACTGAGGCAAATAGGGTTAAGTGACTTGTCCAGGATCATTGGATTAGTTAGTCATTGCCTGAGGCCATATCTGAACTGAGAGGATGCATCTTCTTGACTCAAGGTCCATTACTCTAGTCACTGCACCACATAACTGTCTTGTTACAAGATATAAAATCAGGGAATAGGGAACAGCAACCTAGAGGGACCTTAGAGATTATTTGTTCTGACCCTTTCATTTATATATATGGAAAAAGTTTTGGAAAGAGCAAGGAATTTGTCCAGGGTTATTCAGTTGTTTAGCTAGTACAATGTAAAGAAAACTGGTTCTGGGGTTAGACAACCTGAGTTCAATTTTCATCTCTTGATACTTCTTGTGTGATCTTGGGCAAGTCATCCTTCCTGGACTCTAGTTTCCTCATTAATGAAATGAAAGGGTTGTATTATGTGACCTGTAAGTTTCTTTTCAAATCAAGCTATGATTTGCTGGTTCTGTGGGCTTCAGTGCCTACCATATGGCCCTTCCTACAAACTTGTTTACTTTGTTCTACCTAGGACCATGGACCATTGAAAGAGTATTATAGAGTTAAGAAGATTAGCTAATAAGCATAAACTGGCCCACAATTCTCCAGTTTAAGATAGCTCATAATGGTGTAGCATCTTTGGATACTCTTGTTCTGAGTAAGGAAGGACAACACATAATAGACAAATTAGCATGGCCTTGGGGGTTCTAGAGGTCTGAGAAATTTAGTGAGAAAATCAATTAATCCCAATAAGCCTCAGTTTGTTCTGTGAAGTGAGAGAGCTAGACTATATAATTTATTGTCTATTCTAGTTGCAAATTTCTAGTATGCCTTGATTTTATTAAGTTGGATGAGGACTAAAATAATTTGGACAGCCAGAAAAAGTGTTATTTTTAATTTAGGTCCCAGAAGTCATTTTCCTCAGGGTGGGGAGGTTTCCTGTAGGGCTCTCTTACAGCTCTGCTGATTTATGTTCCCAGAATAGCTCTACCAAACTTTACTTATTACTATTCAAAAAAGAAGAGATGTCACCAGACTTGGTCAGTGGATATTTATAAAATGCACAGAAAAACTGACCAAAACTGTTTTAACTACATAGCCAGGATTTTGCTAAGCCTTTCAGCATTGCTACCAATTAATCCATTTATTTCCAAGTCAGGAGTGTAGTGATAAAATAAAGCAACTGCCTTCTTTGTGGGCCTCCCTGCCAACAGGGTTGTAACTTGGAATTTTGACACCTGGTCAAATTCATTTGAGAAAGCGGGCAAACAGACAGGCAGAGTCTTGAAGTGAATCTCTGTGCCAATCTTCAGTGACATTGCCTCTGATCCTGGTTGTTCTCAAAGTGCATGGATAATCTGTCCCAATCAGGTGCAATCTCACTTATAGGCTAATAGAGGAAGGCAGGCTAGAGTGATTATATGTCTTTGGGGTTATAATGTGTATTTTGAGGATAGGGGGAGAAATGTGAGATTGGAGTGTATAACTTCATAGCTAGGGCTTTCCTGAGCTTTTCAATTGCTTTGAAACTATCCATTTCCCGCCCCCCCCCCCCCCCAGGAAACTTGTCTGTTAGGGGAGAGGGTTGCTTCCTCAACATATTGTTTCTATACCTTCTGGTCCTTTACCAAGCCCTCATCACCTAGCACAACTCCAGATGTGAAGAAATGCCTACTACTTACTCCCTGGGTCCACATACCATAGAAAGGAGCAAGTTTACCCTACCCATCTTCTTAGAAATTAGAACCTGGGACAAATTTCTAGTGGCCCTGTGCTAGTTAAGATTCTCTGTCTTCTCAACTGGCTCTTAGGGCATTCTTCAAAGTATGACTTCTAACATAGAATTAACTTTTTTAAAGCAAGTATCCCACCTCCCAAGGGGATTTCTTGAGTTGTTTCAAGAAGACTCTTCTTGAACCCATTTAGGGTTTTCTTGGCAAATACTGGATTATCTGTCATTTCCTTCTCCAGTCTAATTTTATAGATGAGAAAATGAGGCAAACAGGGTTAATTGACTTGCCTAGGGTCACACAGTTTGTCTGAGGTCATATTTGAACTCAGATCTTTCTAAATCTAAGCCCAGTGAGCTATCCACTGTATCACTTATTCAATAATTTAAAGCCATACTATGGATGCCCTGATTATTTGCCCATCCCTGTTCTAGGTGCTGGGGGAATTCAAATCTCACTCATCCCCTTACTTCCTGAACAATTTAGAATAAATTCCTTCTGCTCTCTGGGCCTCAGTTTCTGCAATGAAGATGTTAGGCTATTGAATCCTTAAGGTATTGTTGCATCTAGCATTCAATCATGTTCAGTTGTATCTGACTCTCCCCAATACCCATTTGGATTTTCTTGGCAAAAATACTGGAATGGTTTGCCATTTCATTCTCTAGGTCATTTTATAAATAAGGAAACTGAGGTAGAGGATTAAATGATTTGCCCAGAGTCACACAGCTAATAAGTACCTGAGCCTATGAGCAGGGCCTAATTTAGGAGCATCAATTGAATCAACAAGTTTTAAGGATTTTATTTTATTTTCCAGTTTTCAAAATCTCTTGAAGCAAAAGGGGCAGAGGTGGGAGTAGGGTGAGAGGAGAATAACATTGAAGTTTAGTGGATGGATTCTTTTTCCTCTTCCTTCTTTCTGCTAACAGGCTTTCACACACTTCCTACTCTGCAAAGGATGACTACCTTGAAGTATCATTCATTTCATTGCTTTCCCTCTGTGCTCTATCCAGCTGCTTGGAAGGCTGTCAGGGCCCTCCCTCCTGTTAATGTGCTATCTCTTCATTATTCTGGTCTTTCTGTGAAGCTCCAGGGTTGGGCTTTGTTTGGGGGCTGATGTCCGCAAACACACTGAGGGGAATTTAGAAAAGAACTAAAGAGATTTCTCCTTGGCCCTGTCACTCCATGGATTTGCCCATTTGGCTTCATTATTTGGCTGCTCTGAAGAGGAATTAGCATTCTCTCTTCTCAACTTCCATTTGGCCTCCCTTTCTCCTTGGACCACCCCGTGCTCTAGCTTCCCCTAATTAGTTTTCATTTTATAGTAAAACCCTATTAACCACTAATTTGGAATTTGTGATCCTTTAACCCAGGCAGGACCAAGGTTGCTATAGTACTAAGGATGAAAGAGTGTTTTTTCAAGGAGGTTAATCGTGCCCTCTGCAATCTTATTTACACTATTTATTTGTAGCTTCATAGGTCACAGGATCGTAGAATGATGGAAGCAGAAGGGAACTTAGAACCTAGAAAGTCAGACCTAGAAGTGACCTCATAGACTAAAGCAATCACTTGCTTTGTGACTGGGTCAACTAATGTCCAGAGAGATGAAGTGATTTGTTCAGATCCAGCAAATAGTGGCAGAACCAGAGCTAAAAATCCAGGCTTCCTAACAAAACATGATTAGCTCTTGGTACAGTTATTCTATATACTTGAATGTAATCCTACAAAAAAAATCTAAGAAACTTGAAATTTGTTTTAATACTACTTTCAAACTATCCTATAATTCAGGTTTTTACTGAGATAGTTTTCATCAATATTAACACAAAGAACTGTGGATTGGCTATATTTTTCCATACTGTTGTCAATGATAATAATGACTAATATTTATAGGATAATACTTATGATATCACAGGCATTGTTTTACAATTATTACCTCATTTGATCATCACCACAACTTGGAAGGTAGGGTTTTATCATACCCATTTTAGAAATGAGGAAATTGAGGCAAACTGAGATTAAGTAGTTTGTCCAGTGTCACCAGCTAGTAAGAGACTGGATTTGGATTCTAGTCTTCTTTCCCTCATGCCTGACATTTTATCTACTATACTACCTAGCTGTCCCCTAAAACCTAAAGTGCTATATGAATAGGTTGTTATCAAGTTTTTGAATTTTTTAAAAAAATATACTGTGTTTATTTTGCATATAGATTAAGATCAATTTATGTGATTTCATTAGTATAGGGAATTCTCTTGACCAGTGGAGGTTGATCTAATCTGATCATCTAATCTGATGTTTAGCCTTTGTTCTCAAAGAGGACCATGACTTTAAGGAGGTGATGCCATGACAAGAATATGAATTGGATTTGAGTGTGGAGCTTGCTGTGCTAAGTCACCAGCCCCACTTTCTCCTCCAGAGTCATCTGGGTCCAGTGGCCAGATGAAGGCAAGCAACTGGAGATAGCCCTGGATGCAGAGCAGACAGGGTTAAGTCACTTGTCCAAGGTCAGACAGCTCACAAGTGTCAAGTATCTGAGACTGGATTACAACTCCCTTCTTCTTGACACCAAGATCAGTGATCTACCCACTGTGCCATATAGCTGCCCAACTGAAGGTTAATACCTTCATGGTGACTTAGAATATTGGAGAGTTACTTCAAAAACTAATGATTTTCCCAAGGTCACACTTCTTGTTCACATCAGAGATATCAGACACAAGACTTAATTCGGGATCTTTGTGTATTTTTGGTCAGTTCTCCATCCCAATATGTCACTGCTAACTTTGATTTTTTTTACTTGTAAAAAAATAAAATCTGAACAAACCACTTCTAAGGACTTTACTAAGGTTGGTCATTGTTTATATATGAATGATGCTGCTAACCAAAAAGACATGTTACGTATCATTAAAGGAATTCCTCTGCATGAAAACATTTGGTTAATATGATCCCGGTTACTATACACACACACGTGAATGTAATTTAGGAAGAAAATTAAACTTTAAGCTTTTCTTTATAAATATTATAACAATAACATCAACTCATAACTAGATAATGTTTTAAACTTTGCAAAGCACTTTCCTCACAATAACCCTGGGATACAAGTCATGGAAAAAACTCTAAATTTCAAGTCAGATTCTAATCCCAAATCTGTCACTTTTGTGACATTGGATAAATCATTTCATCTTGTTATCTCAAGCTTCCTCATCTGTAAAATGAAGATATAGACCTAACAACTTATAAGGCGTCTTCTAATTCTAAATCTATTTTCTATAATAAATATATAAATAATATATAATATATAATATTTGACTTTGGGATTTCAATAGTTTTACAAATGAGTTTGTACTCCAAATCATTGCTGATTAGAGAAATACAAATTAAAACAACAATGAGGTATCACCTCACACCTATTAGATTGACCAAGATGAGAAAAAGGGAAAATGATAAATGATGGAGAGGTTTTGGGAGGATTCAGACATTGATGTATTGTTGGTGGAGTTGTGAATGGATCCAATCATTCTAGAGAGCAATATGGAACTATGCCCAAAGAGCAATAACGTGTTCATACCCTTTGACCCAGCAATTCCAAATCTAGGCCTACAACCAGAAGAAATAATAAAAAATGGGAAAAGTCCCACGTGTTCCAAACTATTCATAATGTTTCTTTTTGTAGTGGCAAAGAATTGGAAATTGAGGGAATGGCCCATCAATTGAGGAAGGCTAAATAAGTTAGGTACAGGAATATTTTGGAAAACTATTGTTCTATAAGAAACCATAAATGGTTAGACTCTAGAGAAGTATGGAAAGAATTACAGGATCTGATACTGAGTGAAGGGAGCAGAACCAAGAGGACAATGTACACATTAATATTGTGAGATAATCAGCCTTGATAGAAGCAGCTTCTCTTGGCAGTTCAGAGAACTAGGACAACCATTTTAGACCTGCTATGGACAATGTTATCCCATTCCAGAGGAAGAAAACCAAATCAAAAAAACCCCCTTCAGATCTGAACACTTTATAAAAATTGTCTCTTTCGTTTCTCTTTTCCTTAATCCTAATTCCTCATACCAAAGATGAATACTCTGCAAACATGTTTATCAAAAATATATATGTACAATGCTAACCTGACTGTTGGCGGCTGAGGGGACGGCGTTGGGAAGGGAAGGTGGAAGGAAATTTTGTAATTAAAAAAAAAAAAATATATATATATATATATGGATGAAAAAAAATTTAAAAAACGATTTTGTGTGTGTGTATGTGTGTGAGAGAGAGAAAGAGACAGAGAGGCAGAGACACAGAGAGAGAGAGAGAGAGACAGAGAGAGGCAGAGAGACAGAGAGACAGAGAGACAACTTTATTGTACTATGAATCAAAGATTAAGTGCTGGAAAGGAACTTGTAGGTAATTGAGTCTAATTTCTGCATTTTAAAGATAAGAAAACTGAGGCTCAGAAAGTAGGTAATTTGTCCAGAGTCATATAGCTACTATGTATTTGAGACAGTTTGTTTTGGTTTGGTTTGGTTTTTTCCCCTGACTCCAGGTCAAGAGCTCTATCCTCTGTCATACTGCTGCGATTTATTCTCATTCAACCATGGAATGGGCTCAGCCTTTTCTGAGCACAATGAAACTGAAGTAACCTGTCTTTACAGTTTCTGTTATCCAACTATGCAGCACAAAATGGGGAATGATGTTTACAAGGCAGGTAGCCAACCTCAGAGGCGCAGCCTGTAACCACAGAACTGAACTAAATGAAGCAAACTGAGTCACAGGGGTACTGAACCCACAATGTTGGCTGTGGGTCAAAGGGACTTCCGGGCAGTCTCCAAACCACACTACCCAGCAGCCACTGAATCTGTCAACACGTACAGCTGGCATTGCTGGTGAAGCTTAGGTTTTCCTTCTGCAAAGAGGGAAGGAACAGAGCAGCTGACACTCAAGAGCATTTCTCCTAGTGAGTATTAGCTCTTAAAAGGGCATCCATCTCTGGAGAGCATCCCAGCACTAGCTCCATTCTAATCAACATCAAGGAAAAAACTTCAGGGTCCTGTTCTAAGGACACACCTCATTTCTCAAAAAGAAAAGCAGAATCAAAGAACCTGGAATTTCAAGGCAGACTTCAAATAAAATTAACCAATATTTTCTAACCTCGTATATGTGCAAAGCATTATGGTAGATCTAAGGGGGAAATACAGAGATGAATAAGGCATAGATTCCCAGAAGAAAGAACCTGGAAAAAGTTAAATGACAATTACAACTTAATAAGTAATCGATCAAGATAACAATACCACGACATAAATGAATAAGTTCTGAATGGGTGATTCAAGTTGATGAATACATATTAAGGACCTGATACCTGCAAGAAAATAGTAAGACAAAATGAAAAAAATCCTTGTCCTCAAGGAGTTTATATTCTACTGGTGGAATACAATGTGTACACAAAAAGTAAATACAAAAAATTTATAAGATACACAAGGGAGAGAATTCTAATGACCAAGGGGATCAGGAAAGGTACCTGAACTATCTTTTGGAAGAAATTAGGAATTCTAAGAAACAGAGGTGAAGAATAATGCATTTTAGGTGTGGAGGAACAATATAAAGGTAATAGAAATCAGAGAATAGTATGTCATAGTGGGAAAAGTGGGAAAAGGACTTGGAAACAGTAGACCTAAGATAAAAATCCTGGATTTGTTACTCAATAGCCATACCCTAGGCAAATCTACCACTCTGAATCTCAGTTTTGTGATCTGTAAAATGAGAACAATAGTCCTTGTATTATCTACCTCATAAGGATGTTGTGTGGAAAATGTTTTTTAAAATGTAAAGTGGCATGGTTAGGTGGCACAGTGGATAGAGCACCAGCCCTGGAGTCAGGAGTACCTTAGTTCAAATCAGACCTTAGACACTTAATAATTACTTAGCTGTGTGGCCTTAGGCAAGCCACTTAACCCCATTTGCCTTGCAAAAAACTAAAAAAAAAATGTAAAGCATTCAGAATTATAATAGTGAATTGAAAAGCATGTTGGATTGGAGAGAGACTAGAAACCTGAGTTTGAATCTAGGGTCTACCATCTAGCTGCACAACTGTATAGCAAATTACTTCCTCTTGCTGGATATCAGTTTCTTGTGCTTCATGGTCTCTAGAATCCCTGCTAGCTCTGAAAGTCTATTATTCTACTATAAAAAATGGGAGAGAAGCAGTTAACAGTTATCTTAACAGTTAATGAGAAAAAGATGAATTTTTAACCAAAGATAAAAATTATTAAAAAAGAGAATTTTTATTGAATGAAAGTGAAATACTTTTGCATAAAGAAAATTAATGCATCTGGAATAAGAAGGGAAATGGTTGACTGGGAAAACTTTTTATATAAAATATCTTTGTTAAGTATTTCATATCCAACATATTCTAATAAAGAAGCATATAAAGGATATGAACAAACAGTTCTCACAAGAAGCATTACAAAGATATGAATATGAATAGATATTAAAGGAAATTCTAAATCACTAACAACAGAGAATAGAGAAGCAAGACTGAGGTTTTGGCAAATTGGCAAAGATAATAGTCAGTGCTGGAGAAGGTGTGGAAAGACAGGTTATATTGCTGGTAGATCTGTGAATTGATACAACCATTTTGGAAAGCAATTTGAAATTATGAAAATAAAATGATTAAAATACCCAAAGATTCCACAGTCAAGTATATATATATATATATATATATATATATATATATATATATATATATATATATATGTCCTAAGAAATTCAATACAAAAAGAAATGCCCTTATTGTACCAAAATATTTCCAACAATAATTTTTGTGGTAGAAAAGAACTGAGAACAAAGCAAATGTCTATTAATTGGCAAATAGCTAAGCACAGTCTGGTACAAAAATGTAAAGGAAATGTCACTATTCTGTAAGAAACAACAAATGTGATAAAAATAGAAAAAAAATCCAAAGATTTAAATGGACTGATGCAAAATGAAATAAGCAATCATGAAAAAAGTATATCCAATGACTACAATTGAATTTTGTAAAATTATAAAGAATAAGCTCAGTCTCAAACAAAAGTTATGAGGAGGCATGTTCCTCCATTACTTTTCAGAGATGAAAATCCACAGATGTGGAAGATTGGATATAATGTCAGATTTTTTTTCCCAATTGTTATCAGTTTTTCTGTATTTTTTCCTCTTTTCTTTTTTTTTTCCCTTATTAAATTCTAGCTAAATTATAGGGGAGGTGCCTTTCTGGGAGGGCCAAGGAAAAGATACAGGAGAAAATCTAAAGAATGTAAAAACAAAAGTTATCCCAAATACACAGGTTTGGTTTTTTTAAGTCTACAATTTTCTATAAATGAAAGCTAAATTTCCTTTTAATATGGTATGGTTGAGGAAGGCTTCCTAGAGGAAATGGTAATTTTGGAAAAATGGCTAGGATTAGGATAATGGAGAGGAAAAACAGAATCTCAAGGGAAATGGTATCCTAGCTTAAGCTAAAATTCAAGCTAAAATCTTTTGGGGAAGACATAAACCTTCCATGATGAATCTAATTATTGACCTATCTCTTCCTTGGTATCTATTGGAGATCCACCAGTGCTCTGAATGAAAATGATGAAAGGTACTCCCTGAACCAATCCCATCCTTTCCAAGTACCAGCCTGACTTTTGGCAATAAAATTATGATTAAAAATTTTCCCAGAGCCTTCCAGGAACAACCTGAAGGGCACCTGGGTCCCTAGGTGTACTGGCTCATGGCAGCAGAAGTGGTTTCCAGACCTCCCAACTGAGGGATCACCAAGCACAACTTTGAAGATCAGCAGGGAAACTTTTGCCAGAGTGAGCACAGAGCCCAGGACAGAATTGTCCTCGTGCAAACACAGCCCTCAGCACAGCCTTGGTCCTAGAAATGGAAGCGGGCCCAGGAAGCCACCCAGAGGATTGACAGCTGCTTCCATAGTGCTCAATCCATGGAATGTAAGGGGTTGGGGGAGACTATTGAGGTCTCTCCAATATCCTTGGGACAGGACTCTGGTGCTTTGATCATATGCAGACTCTGGTCACAGTCTCAGGTCTCCTACTGCCACTGCAGATCAGGGACCCTCCTCTCAGCTCCAGGACAGAGGGGAGTCCATATTCCAGAGCATAGGCAGGAAAGCAGTCAGAGTCTCTCCTAAGATATTGATGGAATTGGGGTCCTTGTGGGTATGCCCCAATAATGCTCAAAAGCTCAGGAAGCACCTCAAAACCAGGGCATAGGCTGGGGAAATGAGTAAACAGAAAAAAAAAGAACCTGATGATAGATAATTACTTTGGTCCCATGGAGGATAAAAACACATATTGAGAAGATGGCAAAGTCCAAGTTTCTGTATCTAAAACCTCCTAGAAAAATAGGAATTGGGCTCCAGCTATGGAAGAGCTCAAAAAAGATTTTGAAAATCAAATAAGGGAGGTAGGGGGAAAAACTAGAAGAGAAATGAAAGCAATGCAAGAAAAACATGAAAAACAAGTCAGTAGCTTGATCAAGGAGATAGAAAAAATGCTGAAGAAAAGAATGTTAAAAGCAAGTTTAAGGGGGCAACTAGGTAGCGTAGTGGATAGAGTACTAGCTATGAGATCAGGAGGACCTGAGTTCAAATCTGACCTCAGACACTAGCTGGGTGACCTTGGGTATTGCCTTAAATCAATAAATAAAAAAAGCTTAGGTCAAATGGAAAAAGCAGTCCAAAAAGTTAATGAGGAGAAGTATACCTTAAAAAATAGAATGGGCCATATGGAAAAGGAGATAAGAAAGCTCTCTGAAGAAAACATCTTCAAATGTAGAATTTGAGGGAAAGCCGATGACTTTGTGAGGAATCAAGAATATCAAATAAATAATACCAAACAATAAAATAATATCAAATAAAACAATACCAAAAGAATTAAAAACTAGAACAAAAAGTGAAATATCTCCTGGAAAATAGATCCAGGAGAGATAATTTAAAAATTATTGGAATACCTGAAAATCATTATCAAGAAAAGAGCCCTGACTTAATTTTTAAAGAATTTCTACAGGAAAATTGCCCCCAATATCCTAGAAGCAGAGGATAAAATAGAAACTGAGGGAATCCACTGATCTCTTGAAAGAGATCCAAAAAAATAACTCCCAGGAATATTGCAGTCAAATTCTAGAACTCCCAAGTGAAAGAGAAAAATATTACAAGCATCCAGAAAGAAACAATTCAAATATGGTGGTGCTTCAGTCAGGATTACACAGGATTTAGCAGCATCTACTTTAAGGGCTCACAGGGCTTGGAATATGATATTCCAGAAGGCAAAAGAGTTTGGATTACAACCAAGAATCAACAGTCCAACAAAACTGAACATCCTTTTCCAGGGGAAAAGATAAACATTCAATGAAATAGGGGAATTTCAAAATTTCCTTATTGAAACAACTAGAGCTGAACAGAAAGTTTGATCTCCAAGTACAGGACTCAGGTGAAGCATTGAGAAGGTGGATGAGAAGGGTAAATTATGAGAAATTTAATGATATTGAACTGCTTGTATTCCTGCATGGGATGATGATACTGATAATACTCATATAAGCCATCTCAATTATTAGAGCAGTTAGGAGGACTATATTTAGATAAGGCACTGGAAAAAAAGCTGAATATGAAGGTATAATATATTATAAAGATGAAGATAATGGATGGAAAAGGAATGTCCTGGGAGATAAAAGCTTTTGCAATAGAGTGGAAGAGGGGAACCTGAGGGGGAATGAGTGAGCCTTCATTCTCATCAGAAATGGTTCAGAGAGGAAACAATATACACATTTAATAAGGAATATAAATCTATCTTACCCTAGAGGAAAAGGGGAGAGGAAGGGGATGGGAGAAAGGTGACAAGGGGAGAGGAGGGGAGGGAGGTGGAGGTGATAGAGAAGAGGGTAGGCCATGGGAGAGAGTACAGCACACTTTTTTGTTTTTCTGAAAGATGGTGGGATTAGGTGGCCTGCCCTGGACCACCAGACTGGGTGGTTGTTGGGTGTCCAGGTGATATTTGGGCTTGGATTTTTCTGACCCTGGGATCTATGCTCTGTTTGTTGTACTCCTTGGCTATCCCACTGCACACTTTTGAGGAGGGTCACAGTGAAAGGAGAGAGAAAATAGAATAAGTGGGAGTGGGGAGAAATGAATGGAGGGAAATACAATCAAATCAACAGTAGCAACTGTGGGAAAAATATGGAAGCAACTTCTCTGATGGACTTATGATAAAGAATGTGATCCACCCCAGAGACAGAGCTGATAGTATCTGATCACAGACTGAAGTACACTTTTTTCTCTTTCCTTCACTTTATTTTTCATGAAGTTTTTCTATTTTTGTGGGGAAGGGGGATTATGTTTACTTTTACAACAAGACTATTTTAGTAATGTATAAATAAATTTAAAAAATGTAATAAAAAAATTCCCAGACAGAGATGAGATGAACAAATAATTGTGACTTAAATCCATTATTTTTTCTTATCCTTTTTTTAGGTTTTGCAAGGCAAATGGGGTTAAGTGGCTTGCCCATGGCCATACAGTTAGGTAATTATTAAGCTCCTGAGGCTGGGTTTGAACTCACCAGGGCTGGTGCTCTATCCACCAAGCCACCCCTGAATCCATTATTTTTAACAGGACAAGACAACAAGAAAATACTGAAGAGACAGGGTTTGGTTGTCATTAGACTGATTTTGGGTTTCTAAAGATACTTATAATAGAGACACTAGAGGTAAAATAGAAGACTCTACCTCTCTACCCAGCTTTTAACTAGAAGAAAAGTAAATCACAGTCTAGAAACAAAGTTATGCTTAAGTGAGTCCTATATTATCAATGACAAAAAAGTTCTAATATATTCTGCCTTAGACATTTACTAGTTATATGACTCTTGAACAAATCATTTTATCTTTGACAGCCTCAGTTTGCTTATCTGTAAAATGGGGATAATAATAGCCCCTTATCTCATATTATGGGTAAAGTGCTTTGCAATTCTTAACTCTATCAATATAAGATATAATTATGGTTATTGAAATGTTTTTACATAGAGTATATAGGCAACAATGTGATTTGAAGAGTGTATATAAGAAAATGGAACCTCTCTTGCTATGGTATCAACTATCACCTTCTATGGCATCTTCTGGACCCTGTAGAGTTCTGTTATTAGAATTACAGTGTCTTCTCTTCAAGTATTGTTGTCTCTAAAGAAATAACACTTGGAGCCTTTATCAGTCATTATATTAATTCCATAAAGTAAATTAGTTTATCCAAGAGGCAAAGTAGACTGAATGCCACATTTCCCAGTAGCATTGCCTTAATTGACAGTCCTGGGTGGAACAAAGACCTTGAAGGACAGTGTGGTGGAGCAGCTGGACACCAAAGATAGTGGATGATAGTGCATAAAGAGAAAACTTGGAACTCTTGTTGTAGTTTCACCTAATGCTTTTTTCTAGTCAAGTATGGGGACAGGCAGCTACTTTATAGTTTAAAAGAATGTCAGAACTGAAAGGGTAGAAGAGACTCAAACCCAGGATCACTAATTTCATATTGTATTACCTTCAAGGAAAAAGAAAAGTCAGAAAGAGTTCCTTCTACCTTTGTTAACTATAGATTAAATAGTTATCAAAGATCCAGCATTGTAGGGACTCATTGAACTTATTGGAGAGTATGTATGACTGTGGAGAAAGAAGGAAGACAGTTACTGAAGTTGACATACTGCCTCTGCCTTTGCTTTTCACATCAGCATTCTGATCTTTCTCTAGGTAGACCACCACCCCCTTAGAGGGGTGAACTCTGGACAAATGAAAAAGACTTCAGGTTTAGGTTGAAGTTGGAGGACTACAGCCCTCTTTATCTTGCTGTATACTGAAGAACTTGAGCCTTCACTGTGACATTTACAATTTAATTCATCACAACATGAAATAAGGATCATTTTTAGTTGTGTGGAGTTGGGGATGATCATTAGGAATGTGAAAAACTTTTCCTATAGAAGACCAGACCAAAAACTCATCTCAGTGAGTTTCCTTGAGTCTCATCTCAAGATGTTAAAAAATCTCTTTCATGACTGTTTAGCTTTTATGTATGAAAATAGAACCTGAACCCAGGTCTTTTTAACTCAAAGACCAACCCTCAGGGGTCTGGCCCCTATGACTTGCTGCTTCTTAGTTGGTTGCTATGGAAAGTAAAATTTTTCTCTCATTAAACCTATGTGCTCTTACAAAAACATTTTTAAAATATGCCTCATTGCACCTCCTACACAATAACAATAGCTTGCATTTACCTAGGTTCACAAAGTGCTCTACTGACAGCAACCATGTGAGATAGTCATGGCTCAAGTATCATTCTACAAAATTCATCAAACATATCTTCAGTGATTCCTTTATCCAAGATAATATGCTAGATGCTGGAGATACAAAGAAATGGAACAAAAAAATGGCTCAGTCCTCAAAGGCCTTAGATTTTTCTGGGGAAATTCAACATAGTGCACATATAAGCAGATTGAAGGCAATTTGAGGATGGGGAGAAGCTTGACAGAAAGGAGTGTCAGACTTGAAGTCAGGAAGACCTGTGTTCAAATGTGACCTCAGACACTTTTTACCTGTGTGTCCCTAGGCATGTCACTTAATTCTGTTTGCCTCAGTTTCCTCATCAGTAAAATGAGCTAGAGAAGCTATGTGGCCTTGGGCAAGCCACTTAACCCCATTTGCCTTGCAAAAACCTAAAAAAAATGAGCTAGAGAAAGAAATAATAAACCACTCTGGTATCTTTGCCAAATGGGGTCGTGGAGGGTTATGCATAACGGAAAACAACTGAATAGAGAATGGGGAAGGCGCTAATACCTGTGGGGCTCAGACAAGGCTTTCTGTAGGAAGAGATGTCTGAACTGAGACTGGAAGGAAGTTGAAGATTCTAAGAGAAAGGTGTATGAAGAGTGCCCTCTGGGCAATTGGGGACAACTCATGGAAAATTCATAGAGAGATAGGATGTTGAGTTTGGGGAATAACTCCTAGAGCAATTTGTCTGGAACATAGAGTTCATAAGGGGAGATAATATGAATTAAGTCTGGAAAAGTAAGTTATAGTCACATTATATTGATAATTATCTGATCAATGGGTTCCCAGAGATCTGACTGGATTAATAAATCAATCACTTTTCCTGACTTGATAATAATGGTGAGGGAAGACTCATCTATATAACCAGTGGACTTGGCTATTGGTCAGGTTGTAGTCTAAGGCTTTGGACCTAGCTGCCAAAGGACCAGAGTCTGGGAGCTTTATAGATTACAAAGTGCTCTTTTTCTAGTATCCTGGATGCCAGCAGTATTAATCCCAATTTTTCAGATGACAATATTGAAGTGCTTAGAAGTGAAGTGACTTGCCCATATCACATAGTGGTCATTACTGGAGTCTGTATATGGTGATCTAGATGGTTGATATTTCGCCTATTCCTAGCTCTGGCTCTGTTTCCATCAGGATTTTAGTTGCAAGGGAAGTGGAATGGAAAATGCCAAGACTCCTTGAAACCCAGAAGGCTGTGAGAATCCCTTGTGAGAGGTCCTGGGTATGGATGGAATTCACAGAATCTTGATTAGTGGATAACGGTCCCTGACTACTTTTCTTCCTCAGAGCCCTGAAGTCTTTCAAAGACCTAGAAGCTGGTACCAGAGCTTCATTCATGTTCTCTGAGCTCCCCCTGCGTGTGTGGCACCAGATCTGGCCAGCATCAGGAAAAACTCACAGCTCGGTTATTAACACAGTATTGCTTTTGGCCCCCTCCAGAAATGCAGGATGTAGAACTCCAGATTTTCCATGACATTTGAAAAGTTTTAAGTGCATACCATTTTATAAAATCCACCTGTTTTCTTTAGAAAAAGAAAAGGGAAAAAAGTCTGGATTGTGAATTTGCCTAGATAATCAAATGACTGCACTTCTTTCTTAATAGTTCCATCCCCCAACCCCCAACCTCCAATATTGTATAGGACTAATCTAAATGGGTAAAATTTACATTAGTCCAAATGACTCCTGTCTGTTTGGCAAGAAGAAGCTGCCATATTTTCCTCTTACCTGCTGTAGAAAAACTGAAAATCACTCAAAACACAAGATCAACTTATTATTTTTGGAAGTGCCTACACAAGAAGACTTTATTTACCCTATTGACCAAACAGCAACAGAAAATTACAATGAATCACAGAACATAACATCTTCCACCTCAGATTGGGACAGAAAAATATATATTTTTTTCTTAGGAGGGTAGGGAAGGAAGGGGAGAGAACATCAAATATCTTCACTTACTATCTATCAGGTAGAATTTTAAAAACTTCCCTGAAATTGTATAGTCTTTTTCTACTGTAGGTATGGGGCACAATGGATAGAATTATTATGAGATTGCTAGCCAAGTCACTTAATTTCTATCTTCCTTGTCATCTGTAAAATGGGGATAATTATAATACCCACTTCACTGAGCTGTTGGGAAGATAAAATGAGAAAATATTTGTAAAATGTTTTGCAAACCCTTAAGGACTATATAAATACTATTATTAATATCATAATTTGTTGAAGAGGGAAGGAAGGAGTGGTTACATTAAATAAATTATTGTAATAATTTCCATTTGATTTTGTAAGTACAACTTTTAAGTTTATTTTTTTATAGAAGCTTTTACTCAAGTGTATTGAAAGACTTTCTGGATCTAGAAAGTTCAATCTCCCAGCCTCCCTGAGTAGAAAAAAACATATTTCTCCTTGTTTTTAAAGTGGGGTATCTCAGAGGAGAGGGACTAAATGATTATCCAGGAATAGCAAGTCAGATGGTAGAAAGGGCAATAAGGAAACCAAGAAATCTGGCTCATGGTCCTGTGGACTGACTCTAGTATTAACTGCAAAGAGACATGTGAGACTATATTTCTGGTCTGTTGACAGGGAGAGAAAAAAATCAATGTTTGCTAAATGAAAAGGATGAAAATCAGCAGGAGGAAAAATATATCATCAGTCTTTTAATGGTGTATGATTGGCAATGACAACACAAAAATAAAACACTAAAAGAGCAGGTGGGGGTGTGTGATTTCACTAGGGAGCTGGGACTTTTTTATCTTACAAAAGTCCTCTTCTAAAGCATCATTGTAGTATTGAAGTAACCCTGAGTTCTCAGAGAAGAAACTCTGGTAGATTTGATTATACTGGAAAGGCATCTTGTGCCTATATCTATTTTTCAAGGATCAGCCTAGTGAAATAGAGAAACTCATCTGTAGTAGGCTTTCAATTCAGTTCAGTTTCAAAAAAACATTAATTAAGTGGGCCAGGTAGAGGTGAGGAGGGAGAATGTTCTAGGCATGGGAGTTCAACTGAACAAAGTCATAGAGATAGTAGGTGGAATGTGGTGTACAGGAAATAGTAGGCCAGTTTGGCTGGAATGTAGAATGCCTAAGGGAGAGTAATGTGACTCAGTCTATAAAAATAGGTTGAAACCAAATTGTAAAGACCTTTCAATGCCAAACAGAGGAATTTGTATTTTATTCTAGAAACAAGAGAGAGCCATTAAACTTTTCAGGGTGACTAGGCCAGACTTGTACTTTGAGATATATCAATTTATTTGTAGTATAGAGGATGGATTGAAAAGAGGAGATTTGAAGTAGGAAGACAAATTCAAAGGCTATTGCTATGACAGAGTTTCACCATGTAGGCCACACTGTGAGTAGAAAGGGACAGATATAAAAGATGTCATGAATATATAATTAATGAGACTTGGCAATGGATATAGAGTGAAGGGGAGAGTGAAGAATTAAGCCCTTAAATGTGAACCTGGGCAACTGGAGACAACTTGAGCTCTTTTGCTTTTCGAAATGTATGTTCTTTTCTCTCCTATGATTTATCAAAAAATAAGAATAATACTGTTATTCATATCACCTTTCTTTCCTTTTTGCAGGCCTTTTTACTACATGGTTTCAAAAATTTGATGACTGGATTCTTTCTATCAATCTTTGTTGTCTATATTTAAAAGTTATATATAGTTTTCTTGGGGTTTTCTGGCATTATAGTATTCAATTTTTTATAGTTATTCTGAAATTAATTCTTTCTTCAAGGTCAATCACTGACATTCAAGTGTGTATATATGAGTGTTTTTTAACATGTTTGTGTTTTCCTTCTCTTCTGTCAAATTTTCTTCCATTTTGACATTTTTGTGTTCTGAATCTTCCCCCCCCCCTTTCTCTTAAAGCTTCTAATTCATTTGGGAGTTTTTCCATCATAAATTCAATTTTTTATTAGTTTTTGAGTTTGAAGAAATTTGAAGAAAACAACTTCTTTTTCTTCTTTTTTTGTCTTGTCAAATCTGGGTGACTGGAAGAATGGTGTTGTCATCAGGCAAATAGGGAAGATAAGTGGAGGAGTGGATTTAAAGTGAAAAATCATGAGTTATGTTTGAACATATTGAGCTTAAGATGCTTAGGGGACATTTAGGAGAAACATTCTATATGTCCAGAATGCAATTGGTAATGGTAGACAAGAGTTCAATAAAAAAATGAAAGCTTAGATATGCATCTAGGATCATCCTTCAGAGAGATGATAATTGAACCTATGGCAGTTGATGAGATAATGTAGAGAGAGAAAAAAAGAAGCCCCAGCACAGAGCCTTGGGGTACATTCAAACATAGTGGGTAGGGGCATGGATGATGAACTGGGGAGTTCTCAGACAGATAAGGGTAGAACTCATGGAGTAGACAATGATGTCAAATACTACAGAGAGGTTAAGAAGGATGAGGACTGAGAATGTATTTAATGACAAAGAGATCTTTAGTAACCTTGGAGAGAGGAATGTAGGTCTAGCAGTGGGAATCAGTTGAGATTGCAAGGGATTGAGAAATGAGTAGGAAGTGAGAAAGTGGAAACAATGAAGGTTGGCTTTTTCATGGCAATCTGTGAAATGCTTAATAGGTTGTTAGTTGATAGTTAAATAAAGAAAAAAAAATCAAAACTAGCCTCTGTCCTGTATAACCTCCATTTACATCTGGAATAACTGTGGTAGAATAGCATTAAACAGAACATACTAAGATTCATGAAGTTTTAAGAAAATTCATAAAGATAGATGTACCTGTGGTGCTTTAAGTGAAACATCCTTTATCCAATGACCAATGAATCAGTGGTCTAGATGGGATGAAATATGAATACTGGCATTCTTGTTGTTAGTTAAGCCAAAAGACAAAATGAAATTTCTGCTAAATGGAAGGATAGTTCACATATACTCCTTAGAGAAGCAAACAAAGGGATTAGTAGAATTATCTTGCTATGTTACAAAGGCCATAAGCAACATCATTTTATGGGAGATTTGATCACTTTTTATTGCCATATTCACTATAAGCATTTGCAAAGAGACCAACATGAAGAAACAATAACATACACACACATATGCACACACACACACACACACACACACACACACACACACACACACAGCATTTTCAGACTTGTGAAATGCTTTACCTATACCATCTCATTTGATCTTCATGGCTCTATGAGGTAGATGCTAGTGATATTAAAAACAAAAAAAAAGACCAAATGTTTGAAGAGTACACAAAACCTCTCATATCTATATATATTGGGTATTTTCCTCAAGAAGAGTGTCAGGTGATGTTAGGTATTTTAAGCATAGAATAATATCACTATAAATGAAATTTACTATCTTTCCTGTCTTATATGAAAGAATTGACTGGTAATTGACACAAAAAATCACTTCAGAATAAACTTTTAGTGCATATTCAAACTATCAACTTATTAGAGCAAAAATAAGAATCAACATCAAATTAAAATAATAAAAATGATATGATAAAGCATCAGATCATAGTAACCCCAATCTAAGCCATTTAAACTGCTAATGTTGAAAATTATAAATGGATAAAAGAATAGACAGCATCATAAATAATCACCATTTCCCAAGAAAGTTTAACCTATAAATAAATAATAATAACTTGCATTTAGATATCACTTAAAAGTTTTCAATACACTTTACAAATACTTTATTTTATTCTCAGAAAAATTCTAAAAAGATCCTGTTTGTGTCCCCATTTTGTAGGTGAGGAAACTAAGGGAGACAGAAGTTAAATTAAGCTTAAGACTTATCTAGGGTCACATAGCTAATAATTGTCTGAGGCAGGATTGAATTCAAGTCTTCTTGACTCCAGGTCCAGCTCTCTATCCATTGTGCCATCTTTCACCATGACGAGAAAATCAAAAGAGCCTAGAAAATACCTCAACCAATAAACACTTGCTTTCCTTATTCAGTCAAATGATGAAGCAAAAAACTTTTAATGCCAATTTAGAATATAAATTAATTTTCATAATATTATAAAGGAAGAGAGTAGAATAGTGGGAAAAGCACTAGTTTTATAGTAAGAAGTCTTGGGTTCAAATGTCACTTCTGATACTGACTACCTGGAAAAGAGGAAAGTTGCTAAAATTCAGGGCCTAGTTTCCACATCTGTAAAATGAGAGGGCTGGACTTGGTGAGTCCTGAGGTCCCTTTCAATATTAGAAATATAACCCTAAGATTATGATGAAAGAGCAAGAAGCTATGAAGAGTACAACAAGATTATAGAAATCTTAGCAAAGAGATGTAAGTAAACTTTTGAGATGAAACTAGAAAGAAAATAAATAGAGCTTGGTCAGACACCAAAGTTGCCAAAGTCACCTACTACATCTCGGGCCATAGCCAGTTGTCTTAACTTTTGTCCTGCTGTTGGACTATGAAAGAGAGTGAGGCAGATGACTTTGCACAATTTTGCCTCACTTAAATCCAATTCACATAAAAGTTAAGATATCACCAATGACATCACTGATCCTCTTCAGAAATGAAAGACAAATAATACAATCCTACAGTATCTAGTTTGCTGTATGTCAAGAAAACAAAGATGAGAATAGAACCTGGACCAGACCAAGTATCCACAGAAGAAGTCTAAGAACTGATATAATCTTGAAGGAATTGAGATTTAATTTCTCAAGATATTAGAAAGAACTACTTGGGAAAAAATCACAGATGCCAATATGATGATTAAAATAATTAATAAAGAAAATGTTACTTATTTGTCTATATGTCTACTTTCCTCATTCTACAATTTTTATGTATATAATCTACATGTAGTTTTAGGGTATTCTTGATAAAGATATGAGGAGAGAAATGATAGGATTTCACAACTGATCATCTACAGCAGTCCACATCTTTGTCATCAGACAATTGATTCTGAAATGTGCTGTCACAAGTGAAATTCCAACAAAAGTCAACTAATGCACATTTTCTCTGAGCAATATATTCGTTGGAGTTTTTTAAGCAGAGCTGAAACTTGTTAATAAAATAGGTCAATGACTGCCTCAGTCAGGCTAAAGACCCTGAACAAAAGGACAACTTCCTTTTATAGTTTGAGGGAGTACAGAACAAATAACAGGACTGTGTAGACAGGGGACAAGTTATGATTTGATTATAAGAGCTCGACATCATGAATGGTGAAATCAACTGATTGGTTATAGAGTTGAGGTGTGGGGGACAATAGGATTGGTTGGAAATTAGGGATGAGGATTTAGTAATTCTTTCCCTCCTATGACTTTCCCTCTTATGACTAAGAAATGTTCAGTGTTTGAGCCCACCTGCAAGGTCAGAGATAGTGGACCAAACTTCTTTAGGCAACAAAGCAGATATCTTTGAAGAATAGCTTGGTGGTGTGTAGATATGGGACTAGACTTCTACTATCCACCCACATCCCTCAAGGATAGCAGATTTCTTTGAGGCAAGAATGAAACAGAGATTAGCAAGAGAGCTTGATCTCTAAATTTAACTCATATTAACTCATTTGGTTTTTGTTTTTTAGGTTTTTTGCAAGGCAAATGGGGTTAAGTGGCTTGCCTAAGGCCACACAGCTAAGTAATTATTAAATGTCTGAGATCGGATTTGAACCCAGGTACTCCTGACTCCAAAGCTGGTGCTTTATTCACTACTCCACCTAGCTGCCCCAACTCATTATAGGTTAACTGAATTTCTGAACTAAGTTCAAAGTCAAAAACCATAACTTAGTTACAGAATAAAACAAATTAACTCTAAATAAGATAAATAAAAATGATACAGAATCAATTTAATTTTCTCAGTGCAGAGCATACATATCGCATGGTGCTTATTATTGACTATAAAAAAACCTTTTGATTTGGTAAAGCAAAACAACCTCCTAAAGACAAGGTGTATCATGTGTGCATATTAAAATTCATATAAAAATTTTGGAAATAACCAGAGAGATCACTTTATTTCATGATCCCTCTGGTTATTAATATCAAATAAGACCAAAAAAAGGAGATTTTTGTTCATCAAAAATCTTTGCCACAAGAATTGGAAATCAAGTAAATGTCTTTCAACTGGGGAATGGCTTAGCAAACTGTGGTATATGTATGTCATGGAACACTATTGTTCTATTAGAAACCAGGAGGGACGGGATTTCAGGGAAGCCTGGAGGGATTTGCATGAACTGATGCTGGGTGAGATGAGCAGAACCAGAAAAACACTGTACACCCTAACAGCAACATGGGAATGATGTTCAACCTTGAAGGACTTGCTCATTCCATCAGTGCAACAATCGGGAACAATATTGGGCTGTCTGCAAAGGAGAGTTCCATATGCATCCAGATAAGGAGCTGTGGAGTTTGAACAAAGTGCAAGGACTATTCCCTTTAATTTAGAAAAAAACCAGATATCTTATTGTCTGATCTTGTTACCTCTTAGACTTCTCTTCTCTTCTTTAAGGATATGATTTCTCTCTCATCACACCCAATTTGGATCAAGGTACAACATGGAAACAAAGTAAAGACTGACAGAGTGCTTTCTGTGGGGGTGGGGTGGGGGGAGGGAAGCAAGATTGGGGGAAAATTGTAAAACTCAAATAATATCTTTAATAAAAATAGATTTAAATAAAAAAATCTTTACCACAGCTGTACGGTGGAGGTTGTCCACAGCAGTACACAAATGGAAAAAGAAATTTCCTGTAAATGATGAAATTCTCAAATATTTTCTCCTCTAGGTAGCATTTTACTGTTTAAAACAATCCAGAAAAATGACAGCGTCTTCCAAAGGAGAATCTTGATTAATGAAATCACAGCTATCCATGCAGGACTGAATGATGACCTGTGGAAGTGTGGTTTAACAGACAGAGAAATGGATTAAAAGACAAAGGAATTAAGGTTAAACCCATTACATGCTACTTGTGGAACCTTGGACAAATAAATCATTTGAATACTCTGAGCCTCAGTTTCCCCATTTACAAAATGAAGAGTACAAAGTAGAAGACTTCTAAGATCCTTCCCAGGTGTAGATATATGGTCCTAAACCTATGATCTAGTTTACGATGGAGTCAGTCAATCATTTAGTAAACACTACTATGTACCAGACATTTCTGCCAAGATCTGAGGATACAAAGAAAGGCAAAAGACAGTTTCTGCCCTCAAGAATGTCACAGTTTAATGGACAGAAATGTACAACCAATAGAATTGGTCTGTCAATACATGTATCTTTGAGAAACACTGCAGATGGATAATAAACTGGACCCCAAATTAAATAATGAAAGAGAAAAACCAGATTGTATTTTAGTAATTAAATAATGCTCTTAAGAATCATATGTTTCTCCCTGCAACAAAATTTTATCACTTTTAACACCAGCATTCTTCCAGTGATCTATAATATTGTGAATTGTGGTATTCCATAATTCCATGAGAGGAGAAAGGGCAATGGAAAGATGGATGGATTCGATAAGTAGTTTGAAACAAATTTCCAACAAAGAAGTGTGCAAAAAGTTGGTTAAGGGATATTTTTTACCAAGAAGTGAGGTCAGAAAAGGAAGTAGGGAGAGAGAAGGGTAAAAGAAAAATACCCCATGGTCTAATACCCCATGCCTAAGAAGACAATTCATAGAGTACTAGGAGCCCTGGTGGAGAAGAGTTGTATAGTCTTGGAAGTCAGAGATGAATTATGATATTTTTGCTAAAGGGAAAACCCACAGTGATGAGATTACTTTTATCAAATAATAAAAATTTGGGGTTTTGTTTGGAAGATGGAAAAATGGTGCTCAGGGGGCCAATATAGGTGAAAAAGCCATCCAGGGACAACAGGGATCACCATCATAGGAAATTGTAATGAAGATAATGATGATGATGATGACAACAATGATGAGATAACAACAAAAACATACTCCCAAACATATTAAAAAATACACCTCACCCATTTAATGGGGAATAAAATGACAATCTCAGGACCACAGACTGTAGGTTCCAGAAGAGACCTCAGAGATCTTCTGGTCCAACTTGTACCTAAATTGTAACCCCCCATATCATATCTCCTAAAGGTAATTCCTCAATTTACTCTTGAATATTTCCAGTAACAGAGAATCCATTATCTTTCCAAGATAAGAAATATTTAAAATTTCAATTAAGAATCTGTGTTTCAGCAACTTCCTTTCATATGTTCTCATTCTATGGCCAGATAGAAGCAATCTAATACCTCTTCCATAAGGTGGGTCTAGGACATCAGATTGAATCTATGATTTCATTGTATAGGGGTGTCTCAGATAAGGAAATGTCCTCTTCAATGCAGGTCAGCATCTTCTTTGCAAGTTAGAGTCTTAGAGAGTTTCCTGGAGTGATGTTAGGGTAAGTGACTTGTCCTTAGCCAGGATGTATCAGAGTTATGATTTGAACTCAATTCTTCCTGACTTTAAGGCCATCCACTAGGGAAGTTGTTAATACTTCTCCTTCCAGACATTGATCCTTTCAATATTTGAAAGACAACACATGTCTTCCCCAAGTCTTCCCTTCTCAATCTGAATAATCTGAGTTCTTCCAACTAATTTTTATGTGGCATTATCTTTAGCTACCTCATTCTTCAAGGACAGCTAGGTAGCACAGTGGAGAATCAGGAGGTCAAATCTGGTCTCAGGCACTTAACCAGCTGAGTGATTCCAAACAAGTCACATACCTGTTTGCCTTAGTTTCCTCATCTATAAAATGAGCTGGAGAAGGAAATAGCAACCAGGGCAGCATCTCTGTCAAGAAAACCCCAAATGGGGGAAAGTTGGACATGATTGAAAATGACTTAACCAAAACATCACTATACTAATCAGTAGACATTTTCTAGTCTATTAAAGTCCTTCCTAAAATGGAAAGTGAGGGGGTACAACTAAATACAATACTTAAGATGTGGAATGACTGGGATAAAATACAAAAGAACCATCACCTTCTCTCTAGTCACCATGTTTTTCAGTGTGATATACTTAATTAACTGAGCATTAATTTTTTAAGGGCTATTCTGCTATGTTGTCAATTCATTTTGATCTTAGAACCTATCACAACCTCTAGACTATGCATACATTTGCACACACATAACACACACACACACACACACTCATTTATTGTCTTGTAGATCTTCTCCAAACAATACTGGTTATTTTTTGGAGCCAAGCATAGGATGTTCTGTTTATAGCTAATAAATTTCATCTTGATAGATTAGGTTCATTATTCTAACCTTTCAGGATCTTGGGTGGGATGGGGGGTGGAAGTGTGGAGGAAGTGGGGGAGTGTGGGGGTGGAGAGATAGGGGAGGTCTTGATCTTAGATTTGAATTATCTACAAATTTGAAAAACATTCCATCAAAATTTTTAGATATAAGAGCAGAGTCGCAATTAAGAATTCTTAGACCTGGGACAACTTCAGTTGAGAGAGGAGGATGACAGCTCCAGATATAGTATGCTTAATGTCCAAAGAATTCTCACTTTTTTCTATAGCATTGGGGTAACCAGTAGATCCCAGAAAATGTAGCAGGACTCTGGGGGGGGGCAGTCCAAGAGTGATCATGGACCATGAACCACAATGTGAAGATTATGTGAGAAAATACACCCTAAAATATCAGATACCTGGGGAAAAGCTTATTTCACTCTAATTATAGTTCTACTATAAGCTCCATGAAGTTAGGATTGATGACATATAAATTGTTTGTTTCCTAGTGCCTACATATAGTAGACACAGTACAGATTTGTTGGATGAATTAAAGAGGTTGTGAAACAAGTCCCTACAAAAATGTCTGAGACTACTTAAAAATTAGGGTTTGGGAGGCAGGAGGATTTGCAGATTAAAGATTGAAAATTTGTGTTTAAGAAATGTTAACCATTACAGGTTTTTGGATCTGGAAAAATAACAATAAATATTCCTCTAATACAACACTGACGAATTATTTAAAAGTCTGCCCTGCAATTTATTTATTTATTTTAGGTTTTTGCAAGGCACTGGAGTCAAGTGGCTTGCCCAAGGCCACACAGCTAGGTAATTATTAAGTGTCTGAGACTGGATTTGAACCCAGGTACTCCTGACTCCAGGGCCGGTGCTCTATCCACTACCCCACCTAGCTGCCTTGCAAATTAAATACTAGCCCTGATGGTCACTTAGCTACATTTTGAATATTTGCTCCAAGCAGTCTTGGAAAAGCTGCTTGCATCCTTGCCCACAGAGAATTCCAACTTGTGCCAGGGAGGAACAAAGAGATCTGTCTTCATTTTCATACTTCTCTGTCATATCTGGTAAAGGTAAAAACATTGCTTTGTCCTAGCAATGTTTTGGCACTTGTTAAGAAGGTTCTTTAAAGCAGGAGATAATTCAAGAATAAGTGTACTGCCTGGGACCTTAAGTGGAGAAGTACAAGATCCTTTTGTAACTGACAAGGTATCTGGGATGTGAGAATCATATTTTTGTTTTTAGGTTTTTCCAAGGCAAATGGGGTTAAGTGGCTTGCCCAAGGCCACAGAGCTAGGTAATGATTAGGTGTCTGAGGCCGGATTTGAACTCAGGTACTCCTGACTCCAGGGCTGGTGCTCTATCCACTGCATCACCTAGCCACCCTTAAAATCATTCTTTGAATTCAACTATCACTGTTCTTACTTTGAGGTTGCTAAGAAATAGTTTGGTGAAACAATGTGAAATGAACAATAATCAACTAATCAACAAACATTTATCATTATTAATAGGATTGATTTTTATGCCTTTTAAAAATAAGTAGGTGCTTTGATCTAATAGAATATAAATGGGATTGATAAGAGGAGTATGGACATGTTCATCAAAAGCCAAATTTTAAAACCAACCCTATTCATTATTTAAATGAAGTCCTGTGTTATTGCAGTGTGTGCTCTACTTTTCGAAGTACAGAATATATTTATAGATTATAATCTTTAGGACTATGCATTGGGGATGTTTATACTACCAGTGCTAAAACTTCTAAGATGCTGACAACATAGATAATGTGAAGTGACTTTAATAATTCATCAACAGCAAAATCACTTAGTATTGGTTAAAAATAGAAAGTAGAATGGAATAGAACAGATAAATGAAGATCAAAAATAATAGAACTTGGTAATCCACCTTTTGATAAACCCCAAAACATAAATTACTTAGGAAAGAGCTTTCTATTTGATAAGAACTTCTGGGAAAACTTAAAAGTAATATGACAGAAATTAGATTAGACCAATATTTTGCACCATATTTCACAATAAAAAATGGATATACAACCTGATAATTGATTATAAAATTAAAATTAGAAGAGAAGCAGATACAGAACAGTTAGGTGGCATAGTGGATAGAGCACTGGGCCTGGAGTCAGGAAGACCTAAGTTCAAATCCAAACTCAGAGGTTTAATAATTATCAAGCTGTGTACCCTTGGACAAGTCACTTAACTCCATAGCCTTGCAAAAACCAAAAAAAAAAAAAAGAAAAGAAAAATAGATAAGATATCTTTCTCAACTATAGATAGAAGATAAATTCTTAATTAAACAAGGGATAGAGGTAATTACAAGATTTTTTAAATTAAATTAAATTAAATTGAAATTTTTTTCCACACAAAAAATTAATGAATCTAGGACTAGAAATGAAAGTATTGATTAGAAAAAAGTCTTTACTTAAAATTTCTTGTTGAATATATGTATATATGTATGTATGCTTCATACACTATGTATTATATGTCTGAATATATGTATATATATACATATAAGATTGCAAGTCATTCTTTAATAAACGAGTCAATAAAAGATAAGAACAACACTTCTAAAAAGAATTGCAAATTATTAGCAATCATATTAGAGAATACTCCAAATTAGAACTGCCCAACCTTATTTTTAAAATTTTTTATTGAAACAATAGACCACATATTTTGATTTATCATTTTAGTGAGAGCTCTGCAGTAGCTCAGCTTCATTTACTAAAGTATTTAGTAAATCCACAGGGGGCTGCATAAAATCCTACTGGCCACAGGTTGTTTTTTGGACAGCCCTGTTCCAAATAATTAATATAAGAGAAAAACAAATCAAAGTAGTTCTAAGTTTTCACTTTAAACTTCGAAAATTAGCAAAGATGGTAATGATGATGATAATTCATATTTATATGATGCTTTTTATATGACAAGCACTGTGCTAAGCCCTTTACAAATATTATCTTGTTTGATCTTTGCAACTACAGCAGGAGGTAGGTGCTATTATTCTTTCCATTTTATAGATGAGGAAACTGAAGCAATCAGAGGTTAAGTGATTTGCTCAAGGTTACACAATCAAGATGAGAATAGTTAATGTTGGGGGGGGAATGTAGAAAGACAGATATATTAATTCATTATCAGTGGAGCTATAAATTAGTTCAACCATTATAGAATTCAATTATTAGAATTATGCAAATAAAATGACTAAAATATCCAAACCCATTGACCCAGAGAGTTTGCTAGTAGGCTTATGCCCCAGATAGGTCATCCACAAAAAAAAACAAAACCCAAAAATGATTTCATATATACCAAAATAGTTCTAGTAGAATTTTTGATGACTGTCAATTAGGAAATAACTAAACAAATTATAGTTCATGAATGTAATATAAAATTATTGTGATGAGAGAAATTATGAATATGGTGAATTCAAGGCATGTGGCAAAACTTACATTAACTAATGCAATATGAAGAAGGAAAGACAAGAAAAAATATATAGAATGATTAGATTATCATCTCAATATAAATGAAAAAAATCACCACTATAAAACGACTAAGAATGAATGTTGAAAAATTGAAAGACTGCTTCAAAGAACCAATATGAGAAAGCAACCACCTCCCTACTCATTTATAGAAATGGCAGATCCAGGGATAAGGAACATTGCAGATACTGTCACATTTTTTTCATTTATTGATAGGTTTTGTTGTTATTTTTTCTCTTCTTTAAAAAATTTTATATTGTAAAGGATAGTTCTCTGGGATGAGGGAGAAGTTGGGAAACAGGGAAAATTAGGTGATATAAAACCAAAAGATATCAATAAAATTTTATTTTATAAACAATAATAATTGCTCAATTCAATTAAACAAATATGTACATATATGAACATATATATTAATGGAATATCTAGTAAACAAATTACTATAATATATATTATATAGAGAGAGTATAGATATTATAGACTATATTTTTATATTTATATATAATATTACCTGCCTGCTAAATATTACACATATATCCATATGTAAGTATACATGCATACATATACACATATCTGTATAAATCTATATAAATATTAGCCCTATTCACACATATAAACTGTGTATACACATTTTTATAATATATAATTGTGTTATGTAAGATATATTTATATATTAGTATACTTGCCTGCTTGATATTCCATATATAAAACATATCATATTTGTAAACATATATACACATTTGTATAGATATATGCATATTAACTTAATCTATGCATATATACCCTATATATATTTATAGAATATATAATTGTGTTATCAATCTACATGTTAAATTAGTGCCTATCTGGTAGATACATGGTCCTATGCTAGACATTTGAGAACACAGAAGCACAGGAACAAAATAAAACTGTCCCTGCCCCAAAGAGCTTACCAACTCAAAGAGAGATGCAACTGATTCCCAGTTAAGACAAGGTAATTTGAGGAAGAATTCATTAACTATAAGAGGAATCAAGAAAAACTTCTCATAGAAGAAGGAACCTAAACTGAATGTTGAAGAAAAAGAAGGATTCTAAGAGGTAAAGATAAGGAGAGAGTGTGCTTCAGGTAAGGGCACAAGTCTATACAAAAACTCATAGGTGGGAAATAGAATGCTGAGTTCAAGGAACAATTAGTAGGCCAGTTGATGATGGGGAAGAATATGAGATGTCTGGAAGGCAATTTGTGGTGGGTTTGAAGATTTTTGAGAAAGGCAAGAAACAAGGTAACATTTGGGAAGAGTATTTTGGCAACCGTGGGGAGGATTGATGAAATAAAGGTGAGCCTGTAATCAGAGAGATAAATTAGGATGCTCTAATAAAAATCCAGGCAAAAAGTCATGAGGGTCTAAGGTAAAACCGGGGTTGAGAGAGTGAGTAGAGAAGAGGACACAGAGATTGCCAATAGCCAGCTGTTGCTGAGGCTCAGGATGATAGCCAGCCATCTCAGATTATTGTTTTCGATTTCTTTTAAGGGATAGAAACACCTCTTTCAAAAAGACAGATCTTTAAGATGAAATGTCACCACTCTGGGCTTCCCGGCCTCTGTTCTCAAGCTGGGGTCACAAGTCTAAATTCCAGGCCCCCTGGTGAATGTTTCAGAAAGAGGCCTTTAATCAGCCTTTAATTGCAAATTAAATGGATCTTCAAAGGAGTGAGGCAGGGCCTCTCCTATAGTGCCTTCCCCACTCCTAAACATGCTCCCAAGCAGTTGTACACATTCAAGATGATAGACTAGAAAGTCTGAGTTCTAGCCTACAGCTCTGTGACCTCGGGCAAGTCAAGCTCCTTGGCACCTGTGTGATCTCAGGCCTCAGTTTCCTTATCTGTAAAGTGAGGGTGGCCTTTGAAGTCCCTTCCTAGTTTAGCTCTATGTTCTTTAATCTCTCTGGGCCTCAGTTTTGCCATCTGCAAAGTGAGGGGGTTGGATGAGATTATTTCTTAAATCTCTGACATTCTATGATTCCATTACCATCATGGAAAATCAAGCAAGATCCACTGGTAGTCAGTGATAACTCCGAGTTCAACTCAGCATCACTCACCTGCTTCCTGGAGTCCCCTGTGGGGATCCCACATGCCCTAATTATATACTTGGAGAGAATAAGCTGAGGCCCCTGGGAATGACTTGGTGCCCAATTACTTATTTACTCAGGAGAGCAGACCTCTCTACCCCAGGCTAACACCACATGCTTGCTTTCTTTTTACTTTTTGGGCTAATTATCTTTTTCCCAAGAGAAAGCAACTGAGAGCCCTGTAGAGGTTCTTACAGCAGGAAAGCATATGTCAAGATTTGGAGCAGTGAGTGGCCCTGAGATTTCTTAAAGGCTTTTGAGGAGCTAGACATCATCAGTCTAGTCTGGATCAATGACCCTTGCCTAGCAAATGCCTTTCACATTACTGGAAAGTCTTCCTTTCCATAATCACTGATTCCTTTATCCTGGTGTATAGAAATCAAATACACCTGAAAAGGGACTAGCTCAATTTAGTAAGCATTAGAGTGCGCTGGGCTTGGAATCAAAAAGACTCTTCCTATGAGTTCAAATCTGGCTTCAGATACTTAATAAGTTGTGTGACCTTGGGCTAGTCACTTCACCCTATTGGTCTCAGTTTTCTCATTCTATAAAATGAGCTGGAGAAGGAAGTGGCAAATCACTCCAGTATCTCTGCCAAGAGAACCTCAAACCAGGTCAGGAAGAGTCAAAAATGACTGAACAGTAATACTATATACAGAGCTCTTAAAAAAGGGCCTTGTGGTCTTTTATTTTTGCAAAGTGATGAATTGATCTAATCTTTATGCTTTTGAGTTGACAGTCATGGAGGACAACCATGGTCTCCCCACCTCTTTCAGGGAGAGGCAGTGGTTAATTATGGACTAAGTTCACAGTTCTGTCCCGAGACTTAAGTGTTAATTAAGACATAGATACTAATGATGACAAAGCTTACCCCCTCCTCTTCTTACCTTCCTTCTTTCTCTTGAGGGGGCTATCATTCTCCCTGTCACTCAGGTTTGTATCCTCTGAGTCATCTTCAATCCTTCATTTTTCCCTAGATCTGCCTTGACTTTCCCATCACCTTCTTGGTTGACTCCTCTCCCTATAAATTTTAAATGCTGTCTGGTTCAGTGGCACCTAGGTGGCACAGTGGCTAGAGCACTGGACCTGAATTCAAATGTGTCAGGCACTTGATACTAATTGTGTGAGTTTGAGAAACCCCATAGGCCCACAAAAAAAAAAAAAACCTGGAGGAAAAACTACTAGTTCTTGCAAGGTGTTGATGATTTTATTTTTATTTATTACTTTTATTTTTCATAGCTAATAATAATGGCTATTATTTGAACAACAAATTAAGATTTATAAAGTACTTTACAAATATTATTTAATTTTATTCTTACAATAATCCTGAAAGGTAAGAGTTATTATTATCTTTGTTTTACAGTTAAGACAACTGAGGCACAGAGAAGTTAAGTGACTTGTCCAGGGTCACATAGTAGGCTGGATTTAACCTCAGGTCTTCCTGACTAGGTTAGCAAATTAAAAGAAAAAGAAAAGGAAACCCTTCAGTACAAATCTGGATAGTCCAGCAAAACAAATACTTATATTAGACGTGCCTGAAAATGTGTCTTAGCACTTAAGTTCATCTTTCTGATAGGAGGTACAGGGCCTGTTTTATCTTCATTCCTTTGGATTCACAGTATTTATCATTCTATCAACCAGAGTTCTGATGTCCTGCAAAGTTGTTTTTCTCTGGAATGTTGTAATCCCTGTATACACTGAATTTACCTCCACAGCATCTCTCATACTAGAGTCCCTTCCCTCCAGTCACATGGCCATCCTCATTGATTGCCCTTTCTCCAAGTTCTCCCTTCTGGTTTCAGGAAGATACATAGACATGGCCAGGAAGCCTTCCCTTGCTCCTTATGCCCCAGTCACTTCTCTTGCCCAACATTTACAATTTCTAACTCGTAGTGAAAAGCTACCATAATCTAGATGGTATCCTAGGAGACCCTGATGGAATGTCAACATTATCTTCCAAGCTGGATCTTTTGTAATAACTGACATGTATATATTGACTTATTCCTTAAAATTTCCAAAGTACTTCACATGTATTATTGAATTTGAAACTCTTTAAAACTCTGTAAGGTAGGGGCGGCTAGGTGGCGCAGTGGATAGAACACCGGCCTGAGAGTCAGGAGTACCTGGGTTCAAATCCGACCTCAGACACTTAATAATTACCTAGCTGTGTGGCCTTGGGCAAGCCACTTAACCCCATTGCCTTGAAAAATATAAAAAAAAAAAGACCACCTCTGTAAGGTAGATACTACATTATTCTCATCAGCATTCCCATTTCATAGATGGGAAAACTGAGACAAATCATCAATCAACATGAGTGAAGTGACTTGCCTCTGGTTTAAACAACTACTGAGTATTTGAGTTGAGATTTGAACCCAAGCTTTCCTGATTCCAGGACCAGCATTCTAGTTGCTATGCCAAGCATTCTCTCTATTTTAAGTGAGATCTGGGGGCTGCATAGAACTGCGCTCACACTCTGGAAAAAATGAGAGGGGATTGGTCAATGAATTGGGTTTTGTTATAAATAAATACTTATTAAGTTTGCTATATAATTTGTTATAAAGGGTTGTAACAAACACCATTACAGAATTTAATTCAATTAAATAGGCATTTATTAAATACCTACTATGGTTAAGGCATTTTGTTTAGTTCCAGGATTGAGTGTTGGATGGATTGTCAGGATCATTTAGTCCAAACTCCTTATTTTATAAATGAAGAAATTGAGTTAAATGACTCAACTAAGGTCACATAGGTAGGTAGGAGCAGAACTGGGAAATGAAAATAAATTTTCTAATTCTAGCAAGGAAAAAAAGGGAAAAGAGAGAGGGGGAGGAGGGAAGGGAAGGAAGGGAAGAAATAAAGAAAAAAGAAAGAAAGAAAGAAAGAAAGAAAGAAAGAAAGAAAGAAAGAAAGAAAGAAAGAAAGAAAGAAAGAAAGACAGGAAGGAAGGAAGGAAGGAAGGAAGGAAGGAAGGAAGGAAGGAAGGAAGGAAGGAAAGAAGGGAGGGAGGAAGGAGGGAGGGAAGGAAGGAGGGAAGGAAGGAGGGAAGGAAGGAAGGCGGGAGGCATGAATAAAGGGAGGAAGGAGGAAAGGAAAAGAGGAAGAAAACAAGAATTTTATTCAGACAGTATGAGGAAACTGTGTGACTTGCCCAGGGTCACACAACTAGGAAGTGTCTGAGGCAGAATTTGAACCTGACTCCAGACCCAGTGCTCAACCTATCTATCGCTCCACCTAGCTGCCTAATGAAGAGTACAAGGCAGAAAATCAGGAATCTAACTCTGCCTCTGTCTTTACCTAGAGGCGTACCAGGTGATGTCTAAGGTCCCTTCCAATTCTGACATTCTATTTTATGTGTTTGTTCAAGATAAGTGCTTTCCTATCCGATCATTCAATTGATGACCAAAACAACTCAAAAAGCAAATAAGAAGGATGTTATTACTATCTTGAGATGGGGTCACTGAGAATGAGAGGGATTGAATGATTTACTCAAGGTTATACAACATGAAATGATTAGAACCATGGTCTTCTTATTATTATTTCCATTAGTCCACTGCTCTTTCCTCAACTAAATTTTGTATCTCCCTCAGTGTTCATTCCACCATAATTCCATCATTCACTCACTCATTCCTGGGAATAGATTCTTTAAAAGGGGAAGGATGGAGATTTCAGAATCACTGGGCTTCCTTCAGGATTCAGCACCAATTCTGCCTTTCTAGAGTCCTTTTCTTGGTTACCCCTCCACTCTATACCAACTGTAAGTGCCTTCTGATCCAAAATACTTGCATATTTATATCCTGTATATGTCTAGATGTGCACATTTCTCTCTTATTTTATTTGAAGCTGGCTGGGGGAAAAGGATGTTTTGCTTTTTGTCTTTGCAGTCCAGAATTTAAATAGCATAGCCATGCCTATAGTAGGATCTTAAATGCTAATCTATTGACTAATTGGGATGGGAGGCAGGGATCTAGTGGGGTAAGAAAAAAATGAAAGGAATTAAGGCCTTGATAGAGGTTTCTTTTGTATTCAGGGTGGGAGACTGTAATTTAGCCTGAGGGGGACTTCTGACTTTATTCTCTTGCATTCTGTAATAAACTTTGAGTTCTTGATAAAGATGGAGGGTGCTTCATTCCATTTCAGTCCTGGGGCATCTAAAGAGAGTGAGAACTGTTTGACTAATTTCTTTTTCTTGGTTCAGTTTTCTTCCTCCTCAGGAGGAAACTTGAATCCCAGGAGGCTTGGCTGACTTTCCATGGATGGGAGATAGTCCAGTTCTTATCCTAGGCTCAGTACCCCAGGGAAATTTCTGCCTTCAGCTTTGCACCTGGTTTGGTGGCCTACCCCATTGCCAATAGTTCATTAATAATAAATTTAATAATTTCTCCCAGTTAGCCTCCTTCAAGCTTCCCAGTAATTCGATGCCATAGATTAGAGGGCAGTGAATTCTGGGGCAGCAGCGGCTGCTTCTTCATGGGCTTGGGGACTCATCCATCTTGATCTAACCCTATTTTAAAGAAATATAAAAGGGTGGGACAGAGGGTTGGAGAAGAGAAAAATGATGTATCCAGTCAGGGTCTTTGTTTAGCTGTTACTTCTCAAAAGGAGTAGGGGGTTGGGAACTCTGAATAAAAGCTGGCCTTTTTTCTCTTGGGCTTTTATTTTTGGTGTTAATATGGAACAGAAAGAACAGTAGGGTGACTCCTTGGGAAGAGAACTCATTATTGTGATGAGCTGCATCTGTCCCCTTGGTCTAGATGTCCCCTCCCCTCCTCCCTTCCTCCACTTCTTTTCTGCTTCTATTCCCATTCAACCTACTCCCATTCCTAATTATCTTAGCAGTTTATACCTACAAAATCAAAACCAGGATTTTTGTTCCCAGTTTGCTCAGTCATATAATAACGGCATCTGAACATAAAGCCTTAACTAATGTTCTGACTCTATTAGGGAACTGACAAATCAGTTGTTCTCCATGAACTGTTCTCCAGGCATTCATCAGGTCTCTCCCTTCCTTTTGGGGATGGACAGTCCTAAAGTCCATAGAGAATTTCTGATAATGTCCTCTCATTGATGACATCTGAATCTGGTCCTTGCCAGGAGAACCTGTGCCCTTGGACATTTCCTTGGTTGTGCTGGGCAGCTGCACATGAGATTTTGGCATCAGAAAATATCATGGTGCAGTGTAGAGAATGAGAATGAAGGACTCTAATGCAAATCTTAGCTCCATTATTAACTATTTGTTGGCAAAGTGAGAAAAGGGCAGATTCCAGAGTCCCAGTTCCAGTCTTGCTACTTGCTAACCTGTATGACCCTGGGCAAGTCATTAAAACTTTAGGGATCTCAGTTTCCTGTGAAACAAAAGAGTTGCATTTAATGACCTCTACTTTCTAACTTTAAAGCTATGATTCCATTATCCTAAGTAAGTTTACCTCTCCAGGCTTCAGTTTCCCTCATCTGTACAATGAGGATGAGTTGAGTTGGAAAAAAAATCAGAACATGTTGGACATAGGAAGCAGGGAATAACATCACTATAAATTAAATTGGTTATCTCTTAACAGATAAGAGATGATGAATATGAAAATTCATTTACTTTAGAGCTAATTTTTTTTTTTTCCCAAGAAAAAGTGACTACAGGAGCCTTTGGGAAATTTTTTCAGTCAGAGATCATCTGTCAGAATTTGGTTGAAATGATAGGTGGCAGGCCTCAAGGGTCTCTTACTGTTCTAAATCTATTTTCAAAAGATAAAGTTGAGGTTTTTTCCCCCTTAGTTTTTCAGTCATCCTCTTAGAAGTTCCTTCACAGATGGAGGTGGAACTATATGCCAGCCCTCTCCTACTAACTGTTACTTCAGGAAATGCTTGTTCAACACTCAGAGTTGAACACTTGAGTAAGTATACTAGTTTCTCTGAAGCCCTATTCTTTCATCTGCTACATGAAAAAAAAGATAAGAATGAGTGGTGGGTAAATTCCCTCATTTCATACCCTCCCCTCACACAGAGAAAACATGGTTCTACCATAAGATAAACCAATAGATAAAGCCCAAAATGCTCTGAGAGTGGTGTTTTATGTTCTTCTCAAGATCCATCTTCATGTGTATATATATATATATATATATATATATATATATATATATTATATATGTTTATTGGCATTTATTATCTCTGGGGAGGGAAACAAAACTCTTTCATGTTAACTAACAATAATAAAAACATGTTTATACTATAGAGTAGGGGGCGGCTAGGTGGATAGAGCACCGGCCCTGGAGTCAGGAGTACCTGAGTTCAAATCTAGCCTCAGACACTTAATAATTACCTAGCTGTGTGGCCTTGAGCAAGCCACTTAACCCCATTTGCCTTGAAAAAAATTAAAAATAAATAAAAATTTTAAAAATATACCATAGAGTAACTGGGTTCAGGGACTCTTCTAGGAATGGGAGTCTTCAGCTGATATTTTCAACATTATATTATAAAGTGTGGTCACATAATAGATTTTAATTGAACTGTGAACTATAGTATATATTTCCATCCTATATTTCAGAGACCCATATACTCAAGATCTTTTCAGTAAGAGACACTATATATCTTATCCAACTATGAAATTCATGTACCTGTCTTTCATTTAGTGACATTCACAAATTGACTGCATCTGGTTCTCAGGGTCATCTCTCTTTAGCCACTAGGAGACCACTGGGCCTCACATCCCCTCTCCTGAAGAAACATTCTGGGTTCTGATCTATTGGTTTCACTGTTTATAATAGGCAGCTACATTCATTTGGACTTAGACAAAAGGAAGGAGGGAAGTGCTAATATAAATTTTTGTGTAGATGCCAATTATTTCTTGGCCCGGATCTGGTACCTTCCTGCTGAAATCTGTTTATCTTCCTGGTAAGTATTTTCAGGTTATTAACCATAACTCAGCCCTCCCAGCTCAGCTTTGTTCAGTTCAGCATCTTCTGCTTCAGGCTTTAAGTTTCAAGGTCTCAGTGACATGAAGCCTGGGACTGCTTAGAAGGGTTTGTTGAGGGGTATCTATTACCTTCTCAGCAGTAGCAGTTGAACCTCTTGGTTGATTGAGAGGGTTGGAAATTATCGTTTCAAAGCCTAAATCATTCTAAGCAGTGAATCTTGGTGGACATTTGTTAACTTGCATTTAAATTTGGTCCTTGGCAAT